>NW_015628342.1:64026-85267 GCF_001515625.1 Sinocyclocheilus rhinocerous
TTAATAGTGAGAATTGGACCTTAAGATAAAGTATGACCATTTTTTTTTTTTCTTTTTTCTTTCTCTTTGCAGAACTTTAACGGCACATTGCAAAGGTTTGTGTCATTCCTGTTTCTCTTCTCAGCGGTTCTGAACAGCAGTGTCTCTGACTCCTGAATGCTTTATTTTCAGAGCTCTGTGTAACCCGCCGATTCCAGAACCCATTCCAGCAGTGACGATCAGTTTATCAAATCACCTGACCAACCTGAAGCTCACTGTCTTGCAGAAGATGCAGGACAATCTTGGTGAAAGTATGACGGAACACAATGACTTCTGTGGTTATTTGTCTTACTGCATGTGTATGATTATGTATCTGTGTTCTCTCTTTTAGCCTCATACTTCAACATCGATCCATCTCGTATTCGATCTGATCTGGCTGCAATGGCGATTTCTGACAAACCAGATGAATACAATGAATATGAGCATTTCCCGAGGGATGGAGGGAACCGTACAAAAATGTTTGGGGGCCAACAGTCCAATGAAGACCGACAGCAATTTCCACGGAAAGTTCATTCAGTCCATGCAACTAACTTATTCCCCGCCCCGGTCTGCACCACAGAACCAACCTACAACCTACCCATGCTCCACAACCGCCGTCTTCAGTCACCGATCATCCACAGCCAGATTATGTTGAGAATGAACTATGGGCGCAAACTAGTCGTAGGCCCCCCTCAGTCGAAATCACGGGCGAGAGTTCCCTCTCCACTGGGTTTGCGGTTTGGAGCGGGGTCCCCCTCGACCGACGCCACATTTGGGAGGGGGTTCTTTTGACATTCAGGGGGGCCTGAAGTCCAGTCTTCGAGATATGGTGATCTGTGACAATCCAGTTCAGATGTAGATATTTCTCACAAAGATATTTAATCATTGCTAATTATTAATTTGTGGTTCTGTCAAGTCATTTTTTGATTTCAAATAAAGTAACCGTTATCAACAATGTTTTTTTTGTTTTTGTTTTTTTTTTTCCAAAATACACTTGCAAATCTTTTTACTTTCTCATTTTAATTTCCTGTAACTATCAGATGTCTTAGTAGTTCATGTAGCTTTTTAAAATGGTTTTTAGTTTCCAAAACATTATTTGAGAAATTTCAGCAAAAATATTCATGAAAATAATCCGCTATGAACATTTACCTCCTTTCGCAAAACTGTATATGCCATCTGAAAGCTTTTCACTGATCATTTATACAATTTTGAAACAAAACCATTCAGGAAACGGCAAAAACGTAGGTAACAAAATATCAAACCACTGTTTTGGCCATTGTATATTGTAATTAACTTTCCCTGTCTTAACCGTGCCCTTTTTGTTGTCTCATTATTCGTTTCTTTAGCCCACCTGTCCTCCTTCATTGTCCTCATTTGATTCCCTGTTTTCCTCCATGTTTTCAATCTTATGCAAGATTGTTGTCTAATGTTCCTATGTTGCCTGATTGTGTCCTGTCCCGTCTTCTTTGCCTTGTGTCGGTGGAGCTTTGATTTCTCTTACAGGGTAGTGTTTGCTTCATTTTTGAACTTGAATAAAGCCCATTGGACTCTGCGCTTGAGTCCTCAATGCCTTCAGTTCAGTCTAAACTTGACTGAACAATCTGGTCAAAAGGAGGACTCCGCATAGCTCGATGGGCATCTTTCTATCTTCTAGTAGTCCCAAGTCCAAAGGTGCTGTGTCCGGAGGTCCCAAATCCAGTGGTCCTGGGTCGGAGGAAAATGGATGGAGGACAATAGGTAGGACATATTTCTGGGACCCCGGTTTAAAAGCAGTTATTTACAGAATAAGTTGTGACTTGTTCACATTATGAAGATGCAAACTACACTAATGATAGTGATTCAAACAGCAGTCTTGTGTGCATCAATCTGTACACACTTGCTGCGTTTACATTTTGACAATATGAAGGAAATGCATGTTTATGCTAAACAACATCGTGTTGCTGTGTGTGTATATATGTGTATATATACAGTGGGTACGGAAAGTATTCAGACCCCCTTAAATTTTTCACTCTTTGTTATATTGCAGCCATTTGCTACAATCATTTAAGTTAATTTTTTTCCCTCATTAATGTACACACAGCACCCCATCCATACAGAAAAACACAGAATTGTTGACATCTTTGCAGATTTATTAAAAAAGAAAAACTGAAAAATGCTCAGTATTTAGTAGAAGCACCCTTTTGATCTAATACAGCCATGAGTCTTTTTGGGAAAGATGCAACAAGTTTTTCACACCTGGACTTGGGGATCCTCTGCCATTCCTCCTTGCAAATCCTCTCCAGTTCTGTCAGGTTGGACGGTAAACGTTGGTGGACAGCCATTTTTAGGTCTCTCCAGAGATGCTCAATTGAGTTTAAGTCAGGGCTCTGGCTGGGCCATTCAAGAACAGTCACAGAGTTGTTGTGAAGCCACTCCTTCGTTATTTTAGCGGTGTGCTTAGGGTCATTGTCTTGTTGGAAGGTAAACCTTCGGCCCAGTCTGAGGTCCTGAGCACTCTGGAGAAGGTAAAGCAGGAGTGTTATACTGGATGGTGACTGAAGGTGTTTTAGGTTATGCGCTGGTCTAGTTATTCTGAATGGATCCATATAGCAGCATGTACAGTAAGGTCAAGACAGCAGGTTTAGTGGTCTTTTGCCGTCTTGTTTGATATCGCAGCTTGACTGGTGCTTATATTAAAAAGGTGTTTTTCAAATAGAGATCATGATTCTCCTACGAACGGACAACTAAACAAAATGGCATGTAATTTACTAGAGGTTCTGACAAAATGTTAATGGCTGCAGTCTATTTTATTTTTTTTAATTTGAATGATTGCAAAATCTGCACCTCTTCTGTGGCTAATTTTAATTTCATGTTGATCCTTACTCCATGAAGTCAAGCAGCAGAACTTAAGTGACAATATGCAAATACTACTGGCCCATTTTGGGGTGAACTAAAATATACAAGACTAGTTTTACACGTCACTGTTTATAACACAGCCCATTGGACTCTGCGCTTGAGTCCTCAATGCCTTCAGTTCAGTCTAAACTTGACTGAACAATCTGGTCAAAAGGAGGACTCCGCATAGCTCGATGGGCATCTTTCTATCTTCTAGTAGTCCCAAGTCCAAAGGTGCTGTGTCCGGAGGTCCCAAATCCAGTGGTCCTGGGTCGGAGGAAAATGGATGGAGGACAATAGGTAGGACATATTTCTGGGACTCTGGTTTAAACTAGTTTTACACGTCACTGTTTATAACACAGGGGGTTCATCCTTTGCTGGGTCGCTTTAAAAACAACTGGGGGATAAATTAAGAGTATACCCACTTCTCCAGGCACCACTACACCACTGCTCATGTATCGTCTCGACTTTGTGTGAGCGTGTGAATTTTGCTGAATGATTGTTACCGAGGTGTTGTTTCAACATTGTTTGCACCGTTAGTTAATGCTGAAAATGCAACTGAATTATAACATAATCAGAGTCAGTTTGGTGACAGAAGTGTGTGAATATTTATTTGAATTATTTATGCGTATATCTGCAATATGTATATACAGCATGTGTGCTTTATGTGTCCCGTACGTGTAAGTTACTGTGTATGTTACTTTACTGTGTTACAGCATTTCTTCTATTAATTAATTAATCTTTATTAATATTATAAGCTGTTTTTACAAAAAACATCTGATCATTAATGTGGCCATCAGAGATTGTAACTAACAAATTCTTCAGCAGATAAAAACACCTTGACCTGACAGATGATTCCTGTATGAGCTGAATGAACTGAACTCTGAACAGTTCAAAGGTAAACTATTATAAATGCTGATATAAAACAATGAACTTTAGACAGACATCTGATGATCTAGTTCAGTCGACATTTAACACTGAATACTTTGGTGATTATTACGATTTCTGATGGTGATTAATATTATACTGCATGTTTTTAGGAATATCGGCTGTGGATATGAAGCTTTTTGATTGGAAACAGACTGCTGAGAGTTAAAACCAGATTATTACTTCACTAAAAAGAAACTTTAAAGACAGATCGACACGTAACTTCGAAAATGTCTTTTTCTAAAGAGGATTTGATTTGTCCAGTGTGCCGTGAGATTTTTATAGATCCTGTACTTCTGTCCTGTACTCATAGCTTCTGTAGATATTGCCTTCAGAGATTTTGGGAAAAACAAGGACATAAACCATGTCCACTCTGCAGGAGAAGAGTTTCAAAGGAAGCTCCATTAAATCTGAATTTGAAGAACCTGTGTGAGGCCTACCAAGAGGAGAGAAGACGGAAATCTTCAATAGGAGACGAAGCCGTCTGCAGCCTTCACAATGAGAAGCTGAAGCTCTTCTGTCTTGATGATCAGCAGGCCGTGTGTTTGGTGTGTCGAGACTCCAGAAAACACACAAACCACAAATTCTGTCCCATAGATGAAGCTCTGACAGATAATAAGGTAAGAGAAATGATGTTATGAAATCATCTCAATAATTATTGACAAGCATTTGACAAATATGCTCGCTCCAATATGTTATTGAGTCCCCTTTCGCTTTGATAACATTGTGCATTGGCTGTGGTGTTGTTTTGACAAAGTTATGCAACATCACAGCGTTTATTTCCACCAAAATTTGTATTAATTATTGGCCGAGATCCTGTATTGACAATGGGACAGTCGAATCACTCTGTAAAGTCGACTCTTGCACAAGACTTTGAGCCTAATAAATCTTAGCCTCCTGGAATATGGCCATAGGAAATGTCTTCTGACATGGTTGTATAAGAAATGAAAAGCTACCTGTATATAAAATAACTTTATACACACACACGCACACACACACACACACACACACACACATATACTGTATATGTGTGTGTTTCTAAATATTTGGTATATTTATTCTCACACACTAACCTTTTGTAATGAAAAATCACTGAATAAATGTATAATGTAAACTTTTTCCTCCACTATCCATAATAACAATATATGTGAAATAAAAGAGGCAAAATCTGAAAATAAACAAAGCCGGAAAGTGAGACACTATTTTTCTGTTGATTTCTTGCAGGAGAAACTCCAGGATTTACTGAACCACTTACAGGAGAAACTGATCAAATTTGAGGATTTTAAAGAGAATTTGGATAAATCTGCTAAACATATTAAGGTTTGATATACTGAAGTTTATATATTTATATATTTATTATGTTTATATATATTTTCCCTTTGATATGGACCTAGTTTAATCATATCGTTCTGTGAGCTCAGGCTCAGGCTCGATGCACAGAGAAGCAGATTAAAGCAGAGTTTCAGAAACTTCACCAGCTTCTGCATGACGAGGAAGCGATCAGAATAACAGCGCTGAGAGAGGAAGAGAAGCAGAAGAGTCAGAAGATGATCGACAAGATTGAGGAGACCAGCAAACAGATTGTATATCTCACACGCACAATCAGAGACACAGAGGAGCAGATGAAAGCTGGAGATGATTCATTCCTCCGGGTGCCAATGAGTTTTCATTATTTTTATACATTTGGAGACAACTGCAAATATATCAAATTCATTTTCAGAGATTAAAACTGAATTCAGTGTTGCTTAATAATTTGTATTTCTTTCTTTTTCTTTTCTTTACAGGACTTAAAGGACACACTGAAAAGGTTTGTAGGCTATTTTAGTTCTGAGTTCTGTGATCTGAAATAAACTGACTCCTGAATGTTTTTCCAGAGGTCAGCATGGTCTGTCAGATCCAGAGAACGTTTCAGAAATGCTCATCGATGTTCCAAAACACCTGAGCAACCTAAAGTTCACCGTGTTACAGAAGATGCAGGAATATATTAAATACAGTAAGTATATCATTAAAGCTTTTCTTTTTACACTTGTCGAAAGTTTGGATCAAATTTAGACTGCATCTCCTCCCAGAGTTTTCAAGCTACAACCACCAAACTTGAGTCACATCTTGAGACTGGTCTGACTCGGGTTGCTCTATTTTTTCGAACTGATCAGACTTACGATTTTTGTAAAACGGATTATCAAAAGCCCAATAGACTTTCATTGAGGGGGTCAAAACTTTTGTACAGTAAGATTAGAGTGTTTAAGCTGTCTGTCACTAGCAACGTTTAATGACTAGCAACATGCAATCATGCTAGCAACATGTTAACAACATGCTAATCATGCTAGAAACATGATTAGCAACATACTAATCATGCGCTATTCTAACAACATAATCATGCTAGAAACACGTTAACAACAAATGCTAGCAACGTGCTAACAACATGCCTAATCATGCTCAAAACATGATTAGCAAACATACTAATCATGCGCTATTCTAACAACATGATAATCATGCTAGAAACATGTTAACAACAAATGATAACTGTGCTAACAACATGCTAATCATGCTCAAAACATGATTAGCAACATACTAATCATGCGCTATTCTAAAAACATAATCATGTTAGAAACATGTTAACAACAAATGCTAGCAACGTGCTAATCATGCTAGAAACATGATTAGCAACATACTAATCATGCGCTATTCTAACAACATAATAATCATGTTAGAAACACGTTAACAACAAATGCTACCAACGTGCTAACAACATGCTAATCATGCTAGAAACATGTTAACAACAAATGCTAGCAACGTGCTAACAACATGTTAGTCGTGCTATTCTAACAACATGATAATCATGCTAGAAACATGTTAACAAAAAATTTTAGCAACATGCTAACAAAATGCTAATCATGCTAGAAACATGATTAGCAACATACTAATCATGCACTATTCTACCAACATAATAATCATGCTTGAAACATGTTAACAACAAATGCTAGCAACGTGTTAACAACATGCTAATCATGCTAGAAACATGATTAGCAACATACTAATCATGCGCTATTCTAACAACATGATAATCATGCTAGAAACATGTTAAAAACAAATTCTAGCAATATGCTAACAACATGCTAATCATGCTAGAAACATGATTAGCAACATACTAATCATGCGCTATTTTTAACAACATGATCATCATGCTAGAAACATGTTAACAACAAATGCTGGCAACATGCTAACAACATGCTAATCATGCTCGAAACATGATTAGCAACATACAAATTATGCGCTATTCTAATAACAATCATTCTAGAAACACGTTAACAACAAATGCTAGCAACGTGCTAACAACATGCTAATCATGCTAGAAACATGTTAACAACAAATGCTAGCAACATGCTAATCATGCTAGAAACATGTTAACAACAAATGTTACCAATGTGCTAACAACATGCTAATCATGCTAAATCATGCTAGCAATACGTTAACAACAAATGTTAGCAACATGCTAACAACATGCTAGAAACATGATTAGCAACATACTAATCATGCGCTATTCTAACAGCATGATAATCCTGCTACAAACACGTTAACAACAAATACTAGCAACGTGCTAACAACATGCTAATCATGCTAGAAACATGTTAACAACAAATACTAGCAATGTGCTAACAACATGCTAATCATGCTAAATCATGCCAGCAACACGCTATTAACATCTGTCTAAACTTTCAAACTTTCAGGCTAGGCTTTCTCAAGCCAACTTCAAAGTTTATTCACAAAATGTACTCATCTAGTTTGATTTTGTAATATTATTTCACTGTTTTTACTGCATAAATGCAGCCTTGCTGAGCAGAATAGACTTCATTAAAACATTTCGAAATCATAATGTTTGTGCACGTGTCCTCCCTCTTCAGCTCCAGTGACCTTGGACCCCAATACTGCTCACTGTACTCTCATCGTGTCTGATGATCTGACCAGCGTGCGATTCAGGGATGAGGAAAAACTGCTTCCTGATAATCTCGAGAGATTTGACTGTCGGGAGTGTGTTCTGGGTTCAGAGGGCTTCGACTCAGGACTTCACTGCTGGGACATTGAGGTTGGAGACCTCACAAACTGGACCTTTGGTGTGATGACAGAATCTGCTCAGAGGAAGGATGACGTTCTGACAAAGAAAGGACTCTGGGTTCTTGGGTACGCTTCTGGTGAATATTATGCATTCGTTACACCAGAGCAGTCGCCTCCCCTGTCGGTGAAGAATAAACTCCAGAAAATCAGAGTTCAGCTGAACTATGAAAAAGGAAAACTGTCATTCATCGATCCTCTCAATAACGCATACATTCACACTTTTACACAGAAGTTCACTGAGAAAGTCTACCCATGGTTTGGTGTCCGCTGTGACATTTGTCCTCTGGTGATCTTACCAGTGATCTGAAGAAATCATTTAGAGACGAAATTACTGAATTATTGAGTAGAACAAAGATCAATCCGATTTTAACATTAAAATAGAAAGTTTGTTTTGTCAGCATTTGTAAATTAATTCACTCTGACATGTTTTAATGTCTCTGCTGAGGTGTATATTTTGTGTCCTAATCTAAACTATTTTAAAAGGCATATAACAGAATTATTAAGTTATTATTATTAATATTATATAGTATAATAATATATTATAGTATAACATTCATTTTCTGTGAAGCTGCTTTGCAATGATGTGTATCATGAAAAGCACTGTACAAATAAACATGAATTATGCTACCATACTTTGATGAACAGTATCTTTACTATATATTTTCCAAAACACATTTTACCCTAAAACTTTTCAGTCAAAAATGACCAAATAACACCTGAGGGTTAATGGTGTAACTTTCAGTTGCTGTTAGTATCCTAACGAATAGAATCCTCTTAAATGTATAGATGGTACACGTCAAGCTTTCCTTGCGATTTTATAGCCATGTGTACACTGTAAAAAAAATTCCATAAAATTTACGGTAAAAAACCGGCAGCTGTGCACTGGTCTATAATAGAGATATAATATATTATTATTTATAAAGTAAAGCAATTAGTCAAAATTAGTCCTGGTGCACATCCCTTTTCCTGAATTCAATAGTTGATTTCTGTACACCGCAGAGACCAAAATGCACACATGGTGATGGCTGTCAGAGGATCCAGCAGATGTTTTACAGGAACTGGCCCTTCGTTTCATCGGTTTTGTTTTCAAGGAACTTCAGAAGCTTTGCTTTCGTTTTCAGAACTACAGAGAACTGGTTTAAAGCTATGTTTACATGTCTCTATGTGTGAGTCCCATAAATGTGGACAGCAATGAGGTCTGCTTATTGATATGCACATGTATTTATTAACTCATTCACAGTATTAGTGATCAGTGAGCTGATAATGAACGATAAACAATTGCATTGAACATGGTTCTGATATGACAATAAGAAGCGTGACTTACACCATTTATTTTTATTTTCATGATTGTTTCAATATAATTTACAGTGCAATAAATCAAATCAGTTGAAAGGAACACAGAAATATTTAGGCACTATTTGTAACAGGCAAATGAGGACTGACAAATGTAAAGTTGAAATTTGATTCATAGCAGCTGATGTGTGTAAATATTTCTCTTCCTCCCACACCTGCATCATCTCCAGTACCTGCCACTTCAAGAATGAGGGGAATCAAGAAACAAGCATCAAACAGCCATGAATAATTGCTCTGAATGATGAGTGCACTACTATCAGGTGGATTCTGATTGGCTGTCAATGTTTTCATTGTTCGTCAACTGAAAAAAAAAAGTTTTTAAAGAAATTCTAGCGATGTTGTTCCTCTGTATCGTTATCATTCTAGTTGTTGTGTGACTCTGCTATGCTTATAATTAGAAAGATTATTAACACTTCATCGTTATTGTTTTCATTGTAGCTATCATCCTTGATGTGAACGGGCCTTTACACGAGGTTTGAATGTTATTGATATTTACTGCAGATTTATTGCAAATTATCATTGGATAACATACATGCAGGTCTGTTCCTCATGCAAAGTGCCATACATTCTTTAAACATTATTTGGTTCCCCAAAGAACCTTTTTTTTTCTTCTGTGAAGAACATTTTAAAACCATTTTCCACTACAAAGACCCTTTTGTGCAATGGAAAGTTTCCATGCATGTTGAACCATCAATACCACTAAAGAACCTTTATTTCAAGAGTGTATGACTTCTGAAGACTTCAAGACACGAGTCATACAGACTACTTTTATGGTGCTTTTTATCATTTTTGGAGCATTCTTAATCATTGTTCTTGTGCAAAAAGATCTCTTGGGATTGGGCTTATTGAGTTATTGTGAATTAACATCTAAAGAATAATAATAAACGGCAATATTATGGCCTATAAAGATTTAGACTACTATTTGATTTAGTATTATTTAATTATCTGTGAAAAAAAATCAGAATTGAGTGAAACTCGCAATTCTGAGAAAAAGTATCAATTCTGAGAAAAAATACAGAATTGTGAGATAAAAAGCCACAATTACCTTGTTTTATTTTTTATTCAATGGCAGCAACAGGCTTGCATATAAATCAGATCTATGAATCGGATTAAAATTTTTTTTACTGAATTGTTATGTTACAATTTACAGGGAGTGGTTGGAGTTACAGTATGGTCAATTAGGCATTGAACAGGTGTCACAGGTTTCAGTTCATTTTCACCCCTCCCTCCCTCCAAACACATTCCCTCCATTGTGATATCAAATAAAAGAGAAACGATCAAATAAATCAATAAAACAGAAGAGCGAGAAACTATTTTAACTAATACGTTTTATTAGTTAACATAAGTTAACCACTTCAGTTAACAATGAACTAAGAATGAACAATACTTCTACAGCATTTTTTAATCTTAGTTAATGTTATTTTCAACATTTACTAATGCATTTATTACGCCCTGCGTCTAGGGAATGAAAGGGGCATAATGATGATAGTGTTGGTGCTGGATTCCCAACAAGTTAAAGAAATAATCACTCCGGTCGGGGACCAAACAATCACACCATTCACGGGAACCAGAAACGATTGGATTTATTAAAAGTTATATGTGAAACATGAAGAGCATCTCTTCGGGGTGGCCACAGGCCAACATAACAAACAAAAAGGAGACTAGAACAAAAAAAAAGAGAAATTAAATAACCTAGACAATTTATAAAACAAAAATACAGCCAGCTTACACTCTTAAAAATAAAGGTGCTTCACGATGCCATAGAAGACCCTTTTTGTCTAAATGGTTCCATAAAGAACCTTCAACATCTGAAGAACCTTTCTGTTTCACAAAAGGTTCTTTGTGGCGAAAGAAGGTTCTTCAGATTATAAAAAGGTACATCAAAGAAACGGTCGTAACAGCATTGTTAAAATTAAAAGTTGTGTTAGTTAACATTATAATGCATTGCGCATTAACGACTGTATTTTCATTAACTTACATTAAGAAAGATGAATAAATACTGTAATAAATGTATTGTTCATTGTTCATTCATGTTACATTAACTAACATTAACTAATGGAAGCTTATTGTAAAGTGTTATTGTTGTTTTCTTTCAGGAGAAACTCAAAGCTGTACTGGAACACTTACGGGAGAAGATGGGAATATTTGATAATTTTAAACAGACGTTGGATCAGACTGCTGATATTAATAAGGTTGGAAATAAACAGTGTGATTTAAGTACGTCTGGGTGTTATAGATCTAGTTTGGCTATTATATCTTGCTGTTAATTTTCAGGTTCAAACTGAAGAAACAGAGGAGAAGATCAAGAAGGAGTTTGAGGAACTTCGTGAGATTCTGCGCAATGAAGAAGTGGCCAGAATAACAGTGCTGCGAGAGGAAGAGAAGCAGAAGAGTCAGATGATAAAGGAGAAGACTGGGAAGACCAGCAAACAGATCGTATCTCTCAAATGTGCAATCAGAGACGTAGAGGAGCAGATGAAAGCTGAAGATGATTCATTCCTGCAGGTGCCAATGAACCCTCATCTACAAAGTGTTCATTATTAAGACAAATGCAAACATATGAATGGCATTTTCAGAAATTAAAAAATGCATTTCTTTCTTTTTGTCTTTACAGAACTTTAAGAGCACACTGCAAAGGTTTGTTGTGTTTCCTGTTTCTCTTGTGAATTCTCTGGCTCTTCTCTGATTCCTGAAGGTTTTTGTTTTTTCCAGAGCCCAGTTTAGCCTGCCAGATCCGGGGAATGTTTCCGATTTGCTGATCAATACCCAAGAATACCTGAGTGACCTGAGGCTCACTGTGCTACAGAAGATTGACAGCTCCAGGGGGGACCCCAGTGTAAGAGGGGGCCACAATATCAGACGGGGCCACAGTTCCAGAGAGGGGCCCAGTGTCAGGGGGGACCCCACTTCCAGAGGAGGCCCCAATTTCAGAGGGAGCCCCAGTAATAGAGGGGACACCGGCTTCAGGGGGGGGCATAATTTTAAGGAGGACCACAGTAACAGAGGGGACCTCAGTTTCAGGGGGGACCCTAGTTTTAAGGAGGACCCCAATTCCAGAGGGGGACACAATTTCAAAGGGGGCCACAGTACCAGAGGGGACCCCAGTTTCAGGGGGGGCCACAATTTTAAGGAGGACCACAGTAACAGAGGGGACCCCAGTTTTAAGGAGGGCCCCAATAACAGAGGGGACCTCAGTTTCAGGGGGGACCCTAGTTTTAAGGAGGACCCCAATTCCAGAGGGGGACACAATTCCAAAGGGGGCCACAGTACCAGAGGGGACCCCAGTTTCAGGGGGGGGCACAATTTTAAGGAGGACCACAGTAACAGAGGGGAACACAGTTTCAGAGGAGGTCACAATTTTAGGGGAAACTCCAGTTTCCGAGGGGACCACAGGGGCCACAGTACTGGGGGAGCACATAGATTCAGAGGGGGCCGGAATTACAGAGGGGCCCTTAATAACGAGGGGGCCAAAGTTCCAGAGGGTGCGGAGGAGTTCCAGGGGAGCCCCTGAGGGGGACAAGTTAAAGGGATAGTTCACTCAAAAATGAAAATTCTGTCATCATTTAGTAACCCTCATGTCGTTCCAAACCTGTATACATTTCTTTCTTATGTTGCACACAAAATAGGATATTTTGAAGAATTTTGAAGGACCAAACAGTTGTTGGTCGCCATTGACTTCCATAGTAGGGAAATAAATACTACGGAAGTCAATGGGGACCATCAGCTGTTTGGCTACCAGCAATCTTCAAAATATCTTCTGTTATGTTCAACATAAGAAAGAAACTCATACAGGTTTGAAACAACATGAGGGTGAGTAAATGATGACAGAATTGAAATTTTTGGGTGAACTATCCCTTTAAGCTTAGCCAGCTATACCCTCCACCAGCAATAAAACTATTCAAATAAGTACAAATATGTTACATTCTGAAAATTGCAAATGCAAGAAATTGAATTTATTGAAAGTCGCAGGGTAAACTGCACTGAAGAAAATAGCCTTTCAAACCATTTTTATTCAGAAACGGCTAGTAAATTTGACAAATAATTGCAAAGTAAGGGCAAGTAACAGTGAATTAAACATGACATTTTGAAGTAGAAAGACTGTAATAGTTTTTCTTTTTAAAGACATTCTCTAGTAGTGGTTATTTTATTTACAACTTCGAAAAATCAATTTTATAGTGGTGCACAGACATTAAGCATAGGTTAGACAGTTTATTATTTCTTCATGAGTTTTTTTTAATGGTGATGGATAGTTTGTTGACGACAGACAAAGACTTAATGGCAATAAACATTCACACAGAACACAGAATAGAAGTATAGAAAGATACTTCTATTATTAACTTAATTTGAACGAATCTGCTTAATTTTTTACTGTATTAACTAAGATATCATCCGATTTTCATTACTTTTATTTTATTTTATTTGACTTTGATCAGAGGTATCAAGGTTTTTAATACTAGCCTTTTTAACGGCGTAGACAGCCATATAAAATCGGCTTTATTTTTTTTCCATTTTAATGGATTCTGTTTAATGGTTGAATTACATTTTAGCAATAAAAAAACATGTCTAATTAATTGAAATGAAAGGTAGGAAAGAATCAGAAGGTATTAATCTTATTAGAAGCAGTGTACCGTGGAAATGACTTTGAAACTGATATTTTAAGGTAAAAAAACTTACATGTAGTTACTTTAACAACAATTTATTAGAAGTTTAACAAAAATGAAAATTTTAGGGCCTCAATTCCACATTTTTTTAATATATTTTTTTCTTTACTTAAGTTTACTTAAACTTTAATAATAAAAAAGCATGTCTTATCAAATGAATTCATAAAACGTTTGTTTTATAATTAAGAATGTTATGACATTTTTGCAATAATAGGGGCATATGAAATGCCTTTTTTTTTCAGAAATTATGTGTTGTCTTTTAATGTGCCTGAATTTATGATTTAATACAAGTGTATTATCAAAAACAGCAGTAATCAAATTAAGGCATAAAAAATGACCTTTTAATCTTTTAAAATGTAATCAAAATAAAATTGAAAAATTACTTTTCTTTTTGGCAACCAAAGTTCTGCACAAAAGAGGTTTACTGTTTAAATAAAAACATGGATGAGAAATTGTGATATTTGTAACCCTGGAGCACAAAAGCAGTCATAAGTAGCACATGTATATTTATAGCAATAGCCAAAAATATGTTGTATGGGTCAAAATGATTGATTTTTCTTTTATGCCAAAAATCATTAGGATATTAAGTAAAGATCATGTTCCATAAAGATATTTTGTAAATTTCCTACCGTAAATATATCAAAACTTACATTTTGATTAGTAATATGCATTGCTAAGAACTTCATTTGGACAACTTTAAAGGTGATTTTCTCAATATTTTGTTTTTTTTGCACCCTCAGATTCCAGATTTTTTTGAATAGTTGTATCTCAGTCAAATATTGTCCTATCATAACAAACCATACATCAATTTTATTGCAACAGCTTATTTATTCAGCTTTCAGATGATGTATAAATCTCAAATTCAGAAAATGTACCCTTATGACTGGTTTTGTGGTCCAAGGTCACATTTATTAAAATCATTTATATTTATATCATTTTAAACACATTTTTCGTTTTTTAAAAATGCAAGACAGTGCACTGGAATGGAAAATAACTTTTAACATTAATACATTTATAACACTTTGTTTTTAGTACTTGATGAGCGAGATGCTAAAAAGCAGCAAGATGCTGAAAAATCAAAGAAAAAGCACAACGGTCAAAGACATCCATCTGTAGCACGTGTATATAAAATAAGCTTTGATTTATTCTACTACTTGAAATACTCTCTAAAAAGATCAGGAGCTTTGGACAACACGTCATTTATACTCATGCTGAAATGTTTGCTATTAACATGACATTATTACTAAAAAGTTACATTTTTTCACGTCAAACCTGTTATTACTTCAATTAAAACAGTAGGCTGTGTTTTTAGGTTTAGCCTTTAGGCTATTCTTCATCTTAGTTATTATGTTCTCATGATAATCGGTGACAGTAATCAAGCTTTGATGTGTTTTTGGTTGTTTCATACAATTTATAACATTGTTCTTTGATATGGAAACATACTATAGCTATATTAATTTAGGATGTGGTTCTGTCACAAATTGTTCTTTTAATTTAACTGTTATTCTTCAATAAATGTTAGTATGATAATTTGTGACAATAATCAAGTTTAAATGTAATTTGGGTGTTTTGTACCATTTATAACATTGTTCTGTAATGAAAACAATAGTCAACTATATTAAAACTATATAACTGTTATTCAATTCTGTAATAAATTGTTATAAATTAGGTTCTTCATCTTATAAGTGCACAATAAAGAAACAATGATCGGCTACATTTTTGTTTATTTGTTTTTTTTTTATTGCAGAACTTTTCACCTCATTTAACATTTTAATCTATCTCTGGCAACTATCTAGTGTTATAAAGTGTTCATGTTGTTTTTCATTAGTTTTTCATGTTGTTTTAAAAAAATAATCATGAAAATAATGAAAATAATCATGCAGTTAAGAATATTAATCTCTATAGCAAACTTGCATAGACTAGATGTATATTCTGATTTAAATATATTCGAATATTTACATTATTATAATAAACAGCAGCTATGATAGCGAAGATGTATTATTTATATGGAGACAATCATTTAATTAAAGGCAAACAGTGGGGGGCAGCAGAGGCCGTGGCGGTGACGTCACCGCGTGACGCAATGACGCAATGACGCACGAGCGTGCCCCCGTCAGCTGATCAGAGAGCCGCTGCGGAATTAAGTCGCGTTGCTGCGATATTTTCATAAAATCAACGACAGAACGAATATGAGACGATAAAGAGCGACTCCGGTGAGTAAAACACACCGACATTTAATCTGTCACGCGACCGGACACCGAAAGAGCCGCGCTGTCACATTATAATGATGATAAACACACAGATGAACGGGACAGAGGTCAATATACACAAACATACACTGAAATCATCCACAGTCAACACACATACAGTCACACAAACATTTATAACATACACATTATATACATGTATGTTATATACTTCTACATCTACACACGCACTATATACACAGCAGATGCTTGAACACTGTACACATATGGCATTTGTGCAGCTTAAAAGGTTCAGACAGGTGATTTTCAGTCAAATCTAACCACATCGTGATGTAGACATGCAGGGCGTGTTAGAACGAGCCGTTTTAGGTAGGTGTGGCTGACTCTTAACTTTTATAAAGAATCTTTATAAAAAAAAAATCTTTGGATTTGAGACTTTAGTCTTTGCAACTTTACAGATCTTCTTTATGCACCAAGAGCTTGTAACACTCCAAAGAGAAAGGAAAAATTGAAATCGCCTCATATGACCCCTTTAATTTAATTCATGGACATTTCTAAAAGCTTTCTCCTGGGAAAATATAAAATATAAAAAATAAAGAGTTTATATAATTGCTATATTTAAAAAAAAATGTTGTAAGAAAAATATTGTTACATTTGTTAAATAAATTTTTTTTGGAGAAATTTTAATTTCTACTACAAAAAGTATTTACTTCTGATATGGTGTTAAAATAAATAAATAATATTTATTTAATAAACTGATGTTTTAGAAAAATTTTATTATATATTATAAATGATACAATTATATACAGTATATAAAAATAAATATACTTTTTTTCCAGGCCTTTGTTTGTTCATCTAGGCCAGTTATTCCACTTCCTCATTTTTGTGTTTCTGGAATTTCCAACAATGCATTGATTGTGTCTGATTACTGTTTTCTTTTGTCGTCTCTCTCTTTTCAGTATCACAGAGAACATGACAGGAAACAGTCTGGTATTACCCATAGTTCTGTGGGGCCACAATGCGCCCACTCACTGCATCTCCAGCCTGCTGGTGATGGACGATCTGGCCACCATCATCACCGGCTGCCATGATGGACAGATCTGCATCTGGGACATGACCCCAGAGCTGGAGGTGAGAGGTCACGGCGAGGTCACACCTGTGAGGTTGTTCTTTAAAGGGACAGTGCACCCAAAAAATGAACATTTTGTCATCATTTACTCCCATATGACTTACTCCCATCTCGTCCATGGGCTGGAATGTTATGAAGGTTATTATTGATTGTTTGATGAGTTTCTGTGTGTCTCTGTGTGTTTAGATCAATCCTCGCGCTCTGCTGTTCGGACACACGGCTTCTGTCACCTGTCTGTCCAAGGCCAGCGCAGGAAGTGACAAACAATACCTCGTCAGCGCCTCCGAAAGCGGGTGAGAGAGAGTTTATCATGGGCTCTTTAGGCTGTGCTGATCTGTAAGATAACAGTGTGTTCAGATAGTGAAATATGTGTTTATTATTATATTAAATGTTAGCAGTTTCACCTGAGACGTCTTTTGTGTTTGTCACAGGGAAATGTGTTTATGGGACGTCAATGATGGACGCTGTATTGAGTTCACCAAACTGGCCTGTGCACACACCGGAATACAGGTAACACACACACACACACACACACACACACACACACACACTTATTGAAATAAGGACATACTTTATGCAGTTTAATTGCAGATTTACAAGACAGAAAACATTCCAACATCATAAGACCAGCTAACAAAAGGCCAAGGACCATGTATTTAAAAAAAATGGTATATACAATGTATAATTTAATATATAAAAATAATATATATATATATAAAATATTTATATATTATTTATATGTAAACCACACATCTAAAATAAATGTTTTTACAATTTTAGAATTAAGAAAAATAAAACATAATTTATTTATGAATCAACACTCTCTCTGAACAAGACTGCATTAGAGTAATAGAGATTCTTCTATAAAGAACTCAAAGAGTCATATATTTAAAAATATGTATATTTATTTAAAATATTATGATTATAAATACTAAAGACTAACGCAAACCATGTCTTTTTAAAAGAAATGTTCTTGCATGTTTAGATTTAAGAAAAATAAACATTGAATTTATTTATAAATCATTTTTCATAAAACTCTGTCTCTCTTGTACAGTTTTATCAGTTCACCATCGGCACACAGAGGGAGGGCCGTCTTCTGTGTCATGGGCATTACCCAGAAATCCTTGTAGTGGACGCTACCAGTCTAGAGGTCCTTTACTCGCTCGTGTCCAAGATTTCGCCTGACTGGATCAGTTCCATGAGCATCATTCGCTCGCATCGCACGCAAGGTAACCGCTGCTGTTTTGGCATGTGAGAATGTGATGCATTTCAGAATTATAGGAGCTAATGTCTATTTATGACATCTGTGACATACTGTCGATAACCACTAACAATAATTTAATCCCATTTTATAACAAGAAAGGGGAATGTGCACAGATAATGTACTCAGTGAAGTTCTAAATGTTTAAAAGTGTGCAATGATTTTTTTTGGCAGTTTGAAATTTTATGATATTTAAGACCAAACTGTATTTGCATTATTATTTTAAGCTACTAGCAAATGGCCATAAAATTTAAATCTAGCAACTAAATTCCTTAAATTACAAATTAAAAAATGCCCTATTTACAATTTATTTACTTTATTAAGAAATACATAGATAAAAAGAATGTGATTTTTTTTAAAATTACATATTGTATATATATATAATATATATAATTTATTTTTTTTTATTTATTTATTTTTTTAAATAATAGTGCAAATCCAAAAAAATTATTTCACACTTGAAAGCTACTAGCAAAAATTAAAATCTACCAACTAAATTAATTAAATTACAAATTTAAACATTTTGATTATGATTTTTAAATTTAAAAATGACTTATTTAGAATGCATTTATATGTAAATAAATAAAGAGAATGTGATTTATAATTTTTTAAATTTTTTTAATTCATTTATTCAAAAATTCATTGCAAACTAGCAAGCTACTATCTAATGGACAAAAAATGTAAATCTTCCAACAAAATTACTTAAATTACACATTTAAAATGTATGATTTTTAAATTTACAAATGACTTATTCAAAATGTATTTATATGTAAATATAGATAGAAAGATTTAGATTGGTTTTATTTATTTTATATTCATTCATAAATTTGATATAAATAAAAAATATGGATTTAGAAAATGTGAATTATTATTTTTCCCTGATCTATTTAATACATTTTCTATATGCATATAACTATTAAAAAAAGTGAATAAAATTTCACACACCAACAAAGCACCTACACATTACCAACCGCTTACAAATTGCCAACAAATCATAACAAACTCACAGAAAAACACTTATCCAGCTAATGACCACACACATTAAAAAACGGTCAGGTCAGGTCTACAGCTACAAACTGTTAAACTACTACTGCTGATCAGTCTGTGTGTGTTTCAGCTGTCTCCCAGCGAGCGAACACTTCCGCAGCAATATGGGGAAGAAGACGGAGGGTTCGATCCCTCCTCTGGTGTACAGCATAGCGGACCGCGCCGACAAACAGGTCAGAGACATGCACACTTGAGGAAACAACTATACACTCACTTGTACTTTACAAACATGTCTGTTAATTCTTGGCCTTCAGATTCAGTCAAATTTAGAAAGTGGACATTACAGGTGTCTTGAGAGGATCAAAAGTACAAGTTATTACGTTGTAATGAAAGTTTACGAAGACAAATCTTTTCATTTAATAACATCACTGATGAATCAGGAACATGATTTAGGAACGTCAGTTTTGATTTCATGTGACTTTAAAGATTAGTTGATCTCAGCCAATCGTAGAGCATTAAATGTCCTGTGTGTTTAAGTTCAGTTTCTTTATAAAAACACTGCTGTTCAAAAGTTTGCGGTTGGTGAGATTTTTAATGTTTTTGAAAGAAGTCTCTTCTGCTCACCAAGGCTGCATTTATTTGATAAAAAATACAGTAAAAACAGTAAAATAGTGAAATATTATTAAAATTTAAAATAACTGTTTTCAATGTGAATATATAGTAAATTGTAATTTATTCCGGTGATCAAAGCTGTATTTTCTAGGGATGCACCGAATTTTTGGCCGCCGAAAATGGCATTTTCGGTTTTCGGCCGAAAGAGAAAAACGGCCGAAAATACGAGCCGAAAATATAGGCTACATATAATAATATATATGTAGCTCAAATAATGTGCTGACAGAAAATTTCTGTGCAGTATACTTGTTCCTGTTTGCAGTAGCGCTACTGTGCTGTAACATGCTGTAGCACAGCTGTACTGGACAATGCTGGTAAAATGATGCTACCTTCAGTGACGCTATGCTCTGCTCACATGCTCTGATAATATGTGAATGTGTGAATATTTTTGTAAAGATCATGTTCCATGAAGATATTTTGTAAATTTCCTACCGTAAATATATCAAAACTTAATTTTTGATTAATAATATGCATTGCTAAGAACTTCATTTGGACAACTTTAAAGGCCATTTTCTCAATATTTAGATTTTTTTGCACCCTCAGATTCCAGATTTTCAAATAGTTGTATCTCGACCAAATATTGTCCGATCCTAACAAACCCATACATCAATGGAGAGCCTATTTATTCAGCTTTCAGATTATGTATAAATCTCAATTTCTTGAGATTTCTTGAGGTTTTGTGGTCCAGGGTCACATAATAGCTTTGTAGGACTATACATTATTTGGATAATTAGTCCAAAAAAACAACAACTTATATCTGATTCTGTTACATAGAAGTGAATAAAAAGAATATATTGATATTTAATATTAAGGTAACACTTTACAATAAGGTTCCATTAGTTAATGTTAGTTAATGTATTAACTAACACGAACGGACAATGAACAATACATTTATTACAGTACTTATTAATCTTTCTTTATGTTAGTTAATGAGAATACAGTTGTTCAGTGTTAGTTCATGTTAATTCAGAGTGCATTAACTGTTAACATGCAGAACTGTTGATTTTAATAATGCATTAGTAAATGTTGAAATTAACAT
>NW_015628342.1:85310-85786 GCF_001515625.1 Sinocyclocheilus rhinocerous
TAAAATTGAGTTAAATTTAAAAAGTCTTACAAAATTACTTTATATTATTTAATGAAATAATGAATAATCATAACAAATAAGTTTCGGTTTTGGCTCAGAATTTTCATTTCGGTGCATCCCTAGTATTTTCAGCATCATTACTCCAGTCTTCAGTGTCACATGATCTTCAGAAATCATTCTAATATGTAAGTGATCACTTACTGCTTTTTATTAAATGAACACGTATATGTAACTGAAGTAGTGCAAAACAAGTACAGAAAGTGCATTCTGTCAACTTTTTTAGTGCATGCAATTCACAATTTACACTGTAACTGGGGGAAATGATTAAACTGGGATAAGTATTTTTTACAAGTTTTTAGCTAAGAACACAAGTCTGTCAACTGTCTCTGGTTTAAGAGAAGCTCTGTGGCATGAAACTATGTTCCCACTGGCACTAAAAACCCTCTCAGATGGGAAGCTAGTTGCTGGAATGCATA
>NW_015628342.1:85801-87335 GCF_001515625.1 Sinocyclocheilus rhinocerous
AAGTGATCACTTACTGCTTTTTATTAAATGAACACATGTATATGTAACTGAAGTAGCGCAAAACAAGTACAGAAAGTGCATTCTGTTAACTTTTTTAGTGCATGCAATTCACAATTTACACTGCAACTGGGGGAAATAATTAAACTAAAAAAGCTAAAAGTTTTTAGCTAAGAACACAAGTCTGTCAACTGTCTCTGGTTTAAGAGAAGCTCTGTGGCATGAAACTATGTTCCCTCTGGAAGTAAAAACCCTCTCAGATGGGAAGCTAGTTGCTGGAACACATAGGTATATATAGGCTATATATATAAGTTAATACCAAAGACTTATGCACTCTCTCTATATTATGAAAACTGGTAAAACAAATGAAAGATATTATAACAGTGAAATTTCTAATAGTAATTCCAAACTGCCATAGCCTATGTTTCTCTATTCAAACAACAGCGGTTGAGTAAGTGCATTTATTCAGCGATCACAATCAATACAGTCGAGATCTCATGACAGAACACAGACTGGTTGAGTGACACTTTCATTTAGATCGCTAAACTCCAGCTTGTTTGTTGGTGTTTTCAGATCATAGGTATATATAGGCTATATATATAAGTTAATACCAAAGACTTATGCACTCTCTCTATATTATGAAAACTGGTAAAACAAATGAAAGATATTATAACAGTGAAATTTCTAATAGTAATTCCAAACTGCCATAGCCTATGTTTCTCTATTCAAACAACAGCGGTTGAGTAAGTGCATTTATTCAGCGATCACAATCAATACAGTCGAGATCTCATGACAGAACACAGACCGGATGAATGACGCTTTCATTTAGATTGCTAAACTCCAGCTTGTTTGTTTTTCAGATTATCGGCGGCAGCGCTTCTGCAATGAGGAGCGAGCGTTTGCGCATGGTTGCCAGATTGCAAAACACCGGGCAGAAAATGTATCCTTGTAAAAGCAAAGCTCTGATTCGGGGATTTGAACTCTTGATATCTGGCAACCGCACTCATGAAAGCTCGTGTAGTAGAGGCGTGTAGAGCAGTCCACAATAACCGTCTCCTTTTTTGGACGTTCGGCGCGTTCTTTTAGGAAAGTATGCTTGAATTTGAAATATTCGATATTCACGATATTTTCAAATTTTACATCGTCGTCAAAATTCACACAATATGCAAGATTTCATTTTGGCATTATCTGTTTTATTTTGACATTTGTAAAAAAAAATTGTAATTGCACGTATTTTGCATGTGTGAATATGATTGATATCTTGAGAGCTTCCTGTGCAGTTCCTGCCTCTCTTTTGCTGTCTGTCTAATAGTCACTCACTCTGATTCGCTAAGTCTCATGCTCCTCCCACTAAAAACGACCAATCATTGACCTTCCTCATTGGTCTTCACTCAGTGAAGATGCATGCAAAGTCCCAGAGCTTCTTTACAGTCGCTTGTTTTATTCTGATGCATTCAGTTCATAAAAGGTGTTGATTTGGTCTTGATGGAAGCCCGTTTCCACCACTGAATAAAAAAAAAAAAAAGGGTAATTATGA
>NW_015628342.1:87374-94689 GCF_001515625.1 Sinocyclocheilus rhinocerous
GCGAAAATTTATCGCAATTGCGAGAAAAAAAGCAGTTCATATCATGCAATTCTGACTCTATTTCTCAGAATTGTAACTTTATATCACTCAATTCTAACTTTATAACTCGCATTTCTGAGATAAAAGTCAGAACTGTGAGATGGAAACTCCCAATTATGAGAAAAAAGTCACAATCACCTTTTTATTTTTTATTCAATGGCAGAAAAGGGCTTCCATAGGTCTTTTTAAATTCTAAAATGTAATATTATTAGAGTTATATGAAGTGTGTCGCTCTCTGGTTGTCTTCAGCTGATCTTTCTGTGTGTTTTTTGGGTGTGTATTCAGCATGTTTTAGCGTGTGGGTTTGGACGTGTGTGTCGTGAGCGTGTGTTTATCAAGAAAAGCTCAATGGTGGAACTTTGCACTGTTCTCAATACAGGATTTAGCTTTGAAAATTCAGAGGACATACATCAATATTGTATGATGCATCGATCAATTTAAAATGGTCATTTCCACTTCAATTCATGCCACTTCAGACACATGACATGGTAAAACACCAAGAGGAATTTTACATTGAAACATCTTGGATGAACGAATGTAAAATCTCTTAAAAATTGCAGTTTTTCACACCAGAATAATAAGCACAGAACCTAATTGTGAATTTTTCATCAGTCTTTTTTATATTATTATTGCTTTTAGCATACTTTTTGTGACCATGCATATATCACAGTGTATAAGTGATAATGCATGTTTAGCTTAATGATTTAGAGTATTTCAATAGCAGTACTGATTTTCCTGTGTTTTAAAAATGAGTTGCTTATAAAACAACGGGAAACAAAGCAATCAATTTATTTATATAATGTAAAATTGTAGGTTGGGGATGGAATATTTTTATCCACAGGGATTTTATTTGATGGATCATTTCACACTTTTAAGTAATTTATATGAAGGATTATTAAAACAAACATTTTTTTCAATCTTTTAGATGACATAAACCCCCAAATATGATCATCCGAGGGACCTAAAATTTATAAGGCAACTGTATATTTTCATGTATAAAGATCAGTTTATACTGTGAAATTAATATTGCATATATATATATGTATATATATATATATATATATTTAATAAATATATATTAATATTATATTTGAAAACATTTAATTTGTATTTATTTAAATCATGTTTCTACCCACAATAGAATGGTATTATTTATTTTTATATATTAAATGTGTTATTTATTTGTTTATTTTATTCTAAATCTTAGTATTTACTTATTTTAGTTTATTTATTTTAATCAATTTTTTATTATTTATGTATTTTATTCTATTTTTTTTGTGCATTTTGTCACGTTTTAATTTATTCTAATCTCTATGTATTATTTATGCATTTTAGTCTGTTTTTTTCATTTATTTTCATCTATTTAAATCTGTTATTTATTTATTTAAATGAACTTTTTATAATTTATGCATTTTAATCAAATTATTATTACTTATTTAAATCATTTTTTAATGTTTTAATTAATGTATTTATTTTAGTTGATTTTTAAATGTACTTTAATCAATTTATTTATTCTAATCTACTTTTTATTATTTATGCGTTTTAACCTAGTCTTCTTTCTTATTTTTGTATTTATTTATTTGTTTTAATCTACTTTTTAATATTAAATTTGTTTTATCATTTATTTTTATCTCATTATTTATGCATTTTCATCTATTTTTATCAATTTTATTTATTTATTCCAATCTTATTTTTTATAGTTTTTTTTTTTAGTGGTTCTCAAAACTTTTCCACAGACCCTCTATCACTCCCTTATGGGCCCCTGAGGGTCCCCAGACCCCAGTTTGAAGAACGCTAGCTTTAAATCAGCTGTAACTCATTTTGGTGAAAAACCAACTCCGTTTTGTGTCATTTTCCGTCAGTATGTCTGTATCATCACTGAAATGGCTGATGTCCTGTTCCTCAGCCATGATCCTGCATGAGCTGATGATTTCCCTGATGACGCTCATGTTTAACAGCTTCCATGCACACATCGACATCGCTCCGAGTTCAGCAGCAGCTCATAGACGCTTCAGCGGTCAGATGAACACCAGCAGGCTCAGGTTGATGCTCTGTCTGGAGCTCTGGATGTTTGCAGATGTTGATGTTTCTGTCTCCTGCAGCTCCTGATTTGTCCTCCCGTGACGCGCTTCTTCTTCGGACGGAGAGAGCCGTTCCACAAACTCCTGATCCAGGGCGACTCTGCGGGGCGACTGACGGTGTGGAGCATCCCAGAGACGTCACCCTTACAGCCGCTGTCCTCCGCCGCAGGTACACCGCTCTCTACAACACTTTGGGCAAAACTAGATTTAACAAACATTAAATCTAAACGTTTTTCACAAATTACAAAACAACAACAAAAAACAGAATTTTTTTAAAAAACTGTATTATCCCCTTTCTGTCAAACATATTTGTGACCCTGGAGCACAAAAGCAGTCTTAAGTCGCTGGGGTATATTTGTAGCAATAGCCAAAAATACATTGTATGGGTCAAAATTATTGATTTTTCTTTTATGCCAAAAATCATTAGGATATTAAGTAAAGATCATGTTCCATGAAGATATTTTGTAAATTTCCTACTGTAAATATATCAAAACTTAATTTGTGATTAGTAATATGCATTGCTAAGAACTTAATTTGGACAACTTTAAAGGCGATTTTCTCAATATTATGCTCCCTCAGATTCCAGATTTTCAAATAGTTGTATCTCGACCAAATATTGTCCTATCCTAACAAACCATACATCAATGGAAAGCAGATGATGTATAAATCTCAATTTTGAAAAATTGACCGTTATGACTGGTTTTGTGCTCCAGGGTCATGTTTTATTGGACTGTCCAGCTTCTAATTTATGTAGAAAACTCTTTTATGAAGTGAACTCACCTAAAGAGTTTAGTATAATTTTGCCAGAAAAAGTTTTAGAATTTGTATCACATGTTAATGTAAAAATCTTGTGTAACATAACTTGTTTGTTTGTTTGCTGGTTTTTATTGTATTTGTTATACTTGTATTTTTTTATTGTGTTTGCCATGAAAATAACGTAAGATGCTGACATGGCATTAAATAAAAATATACTACTACTACTTAAAACTGTATTAAAAAATGATTTTTTTTCATAAACTTAATGTTATGCTTCTCACACATTACAAATAATAAACATGAGAAAATGTTTTAACTCTGTTGAACAAACATTTAAGAAAATCTATTTTTTTTCATAAACTGAATGTTATACTTCTCAGACATTACAAAAAATAAACATGAAAACATATATATATTTTTTAATTGTATTTAACAAACATTAAAATATATTTTTAATTTTTTTTCCACAAACTGAATATTATAATACAGCATTGTAACTATATTTTAAACATTTTTACAACAGGCTTTGAATATTAAAAACAATAATGTAACTATTTTTTCAACTTTTTTTTCACAAACTGGATATTATAAACAGTATTTTCAGTATTTTTACCTTTTTTACGGGAATATTTTAAACAATATTGTAACTTTAAAAAAAAAATCACAAATGCAATATTATAAACATCAATGTAACAATTTTTATAAAAAATTATAAACATGCATATAATGAGGTCGAATGAAAAATGGAAAAGATGATCATGTGACAACAATGAAGCATAATAATCTTTAAAGTTGAATTAATCATGGTGGCATCCAAAGTACTATCACAGTCCCTTTCATTTAGAAGGCGGGACTATCTCGCCATATTGTGCGTTGCAGTGTCTCACATTCATAGGTATAGGAGTGAACCGTCTTTGTATTTCTATAGTCTTTGGTACTATTTCCCAAAAACAGCAAGCAGTATTCAGTATATACCCTGCATGATGTAATATGCTAGTATTCAATAACAAACAGCTGTAGATTTGTTCAGTGTGACTCTGGTTGCTTTAACGCATCTGAAAGTCTCTTGCATCAGTACAGTGTTGCCCTCTGCAGTGTGTGTTCAGTACTGCAGTATACACACTGCTCTCTTGTGTCCGCTTGTAGTATTACAGATACTGACTCCTGCATGTAATGCAATAGAGTTCTCAAACAGCACAGAAACACATGTATGTCCTGCTGTATGTTCATAACAGGCTTTTCTCTCCTCCTCCAGAGCTGCAGGAGTCGGTCAGCATCAGTCTGCAGGAGGCCTTTGATAAGTTAATGCCGTCTCCAGCCGGCATCATTGACCAGCTGAGCGTCCTGTCCGGCTCTAACGAGCCCATTAAGGTGACGGCGAGCGTCTACATCCCGTCTCAGGGCCGACTGGTGTGCGGACGAGAAGACGGCAGCATCGTACTCGTTCCTGCTACACAGACGGCCATCGTTCAGCTGCTGCAGGGAGAACACATGCTGCGCAGGGGTGACACAGTCTTATTGATATTAGTATTTCATAATAACAAAAATTATATTTACAATGTTATATATTATTTGCAACACATTTTAGGTTTTAATATAAATATAATTTTTTTTATTATTATTTATTTTGTATAAACATGTGTTTTATTTATTATTAAATGTCATTATAATATTTAATATCAAATATATTTATTTTTGAATATAATATTTTAGTATTATATTAATGTTGCATTCATTATATTTTCATTATATTTATTATATTACATTATCTGCAGCAATCTGCAACAATTATCTGCAATACATAAATATTTATATAATATAATATAATATTAATATTAATAATATAATATTATTATTATTATAACAGTATTCTGCAGCAGTGTTTTCTACTGGATAATGTTTTTTGATGCCACTGCCCCACACTCCCATAACAACATGCTAACAACAACCAGCACATTTCTGAGTATTTTCCTTTATTTAGAATGAAGCACTGATCTGCGTCTCTGTGTGTGTGTGTGTGTGTGTGTGTGTAGGCTGGCCTCCTCATCGCACTCTCAGAGGTCACAGGCACAAGGTGACGTGTCTGCTGTACCCACACCAGGTCTCTCCGCGCTACGATCAGCGCTCGCTGGTCTCCGGCGGCGTCGACTTCTCCGTCATCATCTGGGACATCTTCACCGGCGAGATGAAGCACATCTTCTGCGTTCACGGAGGAGAAATCACACAGCTGATCGTGCCTCCAGAAAACTGCAGCGTAAGCTTCCTCAACACACGCTTTAACATCGATGCACCATAAGACTGTATAATAGCTTTCAGCATTCAGTGGGCGGGGCTTCTTGGTCCAGATATTCCCTCTGATTGGTCAAGTGTGATGACAGATTTATATTTGTCTCAGATATCAATTAGTTAAATAAGTGATTCCAGAACTACTTTTTGCATGTGAAGTGTTGATTGAGGATGGTTTCTCAGCGCTGATGGACGGGGTTTGACGTGTGTTACTGTCATGTATTGTGAGTTTAATGACCCGATGCAGATGCTGGTCAATATCTGAACTCAATCACAGCTCTTTTAACCGATGCTGGCGCGATGCGTAGTGTGTCTGGATCTATAATGCCCTGTAACTGTTAGGAGACCTGGAGCTATAGTCATTTCAGCCCTGAAACATTGCTTGTAGTGTTTAAGAACTGATATATTCAGTATTTACATTTACATTTAGTCATTTAGCAGACGCTTTTATCCAAAGCGAATTACAAATGATGACAATAGAAGCAATCAAAATCACAAAAGAGCAATAATATGTTAGTGCTATGATACACACACACACACACACACACATACACACACACACACATATATATATATATATATATGTGACCCTGGACCACAAAACCAGTCATAACGGTCAATTTTTTAAAATTGAGATTTATAAATCATCTGAAAGCTGAATACATTTGTTATGATAGGACAATATTTGGCTGAGATACAACTACTTGAAAATCTGGAATCTGAGGGTGAAAAAAATATCAAAATACTGAGAAAATCGCCTTTAAAGTTGCCCAAATTAAGTCCTTAGCAATGCATATTACTAATCAAAAATTAAGTTTTGATATATTTACGGTAGGAAATTTACAAAATATCTTCATGGAACATGATCTTTACTTAATATCCGAATGATTTTTGGCATAAAAGAAAAATCTATAATTTTGACCCATACAATGTTTTTTTGGCTATTGCTACAAATATACCCCAGCGACTTAACACTGGTTTTGTGCTCCAGGGTCACATATATATCAGAGGTAATGTTAACCGAAAATTTTCTGTCATTGATGGAATTTTTTTTTAGCAGTGACGGAAAAATCTGAAGGCTTTTCGTCACTTTGACAGATTACACTGAGGATGATCTATTGTAATTTGTAACTGTATTTCCCAGCCCTGTTCAGTGTGGCAGCAGAGCGCGGGATCATCAGCCTCCAGAACAAAAATAGGTGTACTGCGTTAGGCTAACCGAGACTTGTCATATACACTTGATCTTTACTTAATATCCGAATGATTTTTGGCATAAAAGAAAAATCTATAATTTTGACCCATACAATGTTTTTTTGGCTATTGCTACAAATATACCCCAGCGACTTAACACTGGTTTTGTGCTCCAGGGTCACATATATATCAGAGGTAATGTTAACCGAAAATTTTCTGTCATTGATGGAATTTTTTTTTAGCAGTGACGGAAAAATCTGAAGGCTTTTCGTCACTTTGACAGATTACACTGAGGATGATCTATTGTAATTTGTAACTGTATTTCCCAGCCCTGTTCAGTGTGGCAGCAGAGCGCGGGATCATCAGCCTCCAGAACAAAAATAAAACTGTCACGAGTCTTTTGCAATGCCTTTGATTACACACAGGCGAGTATCCACTAGTAGTTAAGCGAAAGAGACGATCAGTTCAGTTCTGAGGTGTCTACAGCGATCTATCACGCCACATTAAAGAGTGCCAAAATGGTATTTATTGCTTGAATTTCCTAATATAATGGACAGAATTTGAAATCTGAGACTTTGTTTCATATCAAAAGTAACAACGCACAGAGCTTAGCCTATTGTGATTTATTGTATGGAAGGTACACTATATGTACGGTTCATTCTTCAGCTGAAAACAGCATCGATTGGGATTTAAAGGGGTCATATGATGCGATTTCAATTCTTCCTTTCTCTTTCTGTAGGTTCATTATTAAATTGAAAATGAGAGCAAAAATACAAGCAATTAAATGTGTTATTATAATTAAAATATGAAATGTGCAGCCCTATTATGCAAAGTTTGATCAAGATTTTCATTTTAGTTTTAATAATTTTTTTTTGTCATTTTTATTTATATTTTGAATTTGTATAATTGTAGTTGAATCTTTGTATTTATTTATATATATATATATATAAAATAGTTTTTAT
>NW_015628342.1:95671-103976 GCF_001515625.1 Sinocyclocheilus rhinocerous
AAAGTTAAAAAGAAGAGCATTTATTTAAAATAGAAATCTTTTCTAACAATATACACTACGGTTCAAAAGTTTGGGGTCAGTACATTTGTATTCTTTCTTTTTTTGAAAGAAATTAAAACTTTTATTCAGCAAGGATGTGTTAAATTGATAAGAAGTGATAGCAAAGATTTATATTGTTAGAAAAGATTTATATTTTGAATAAATTCTGTTCTTTTTAACTTTTTATTCGTCAAAGAATCCTGAAAAAAGTATCGCAGTTTCCAAAAAAATATTTGGCAGCACAACTGTTGCCAAATATTCTAACACAGTGATGGAGATTTACTACTGATTACAGAACCGGCTTTACTGACAAGATGCGCATGACAATCACATTCAATTAATTGTGCAGCCCTATTATGCAAAGTTTGATCAAGATTTTCATTTTAGTTTTAATAATTTTTTTTTGTCATTTTTATTTATATTTTGAATTTGTATAATTGTAGTTGAATCTTTGTATTTATTTATATATATATATATATAAAATAGTTTTTATTATATTTCCCATTTTCTTTTTAATCTCAGTTTTAGTAGTTTTGTTGTCTTTTTATATAGTTTTTTAAAATAATTTTAATAATTTTTATGCTTTTATTTACATTTTTATATTATATTATAAGTTTTTATTTGAATGTTTTTATTTTCATTTTAGTAAAAGTTTTAGAAATGTTGTCTTTATGCAGTTTTTATTTCTTTATCTTTATCGTTTTTTTAAATGTGTATAGTTTTTATTCATTTTTAATTCAGTTGTAGTTATTTTAGAACTTCAAGTTAAACTAAACAAAGAATGATAAATGTTGCCTTTGCAACTAGCTGAAATAAAATAAGTAAAAAAAAATAATTTCAGATAATGTTTATTTTAAACATTTATTTATTTATTTATTTATTCACAATGACAAAGCTTTGGTTTCTCATGACACTCCATCAAACCTCAAGAACATCAGCTGTCAAACACACACATGCGTCTTTTTCCTTCTGGAGTAGTCTGAAGGTGTAGGAGACGTGAGGTTGTTGCTCTACGAGACCCAGAAATGGATATCCAGTCATTATTACTCACTCACTACTAGCATCACAACGGTGACGTTTTCTTCACTGTTCTTAAAGGTTCCTCTCCAGACATGTAAAAGTTCATCCGGCTCTCGACGGCCGCAGAATTTCTGATCTCTGAGTCTCACCTCGGTGACCAATTAGACACAGACTTTCAGCACTAAATGTCAGACGAAGAGGCCAAACGCAATCAAAAGAACCGGCCGCGCTGTTGTCATGGAAACGCTCCGAGTTTCCCTCCTTAAGTCCTGCTTGACCTTTGCTGCAGGATTTGTTGTGCGAGGCAGACCCTGAGTGGACCCTTTCCACTTTCATTGTTGGCAGCTTTTGACTTCTCTCTTGTGTTTTTTCGATGTTGTTGGCATTTAATGATTCGCCGGTGTTTTATTCGGTGTGAATAAAGCGAGACAGAATCGATTGGAGAGACTGTTTGGGGTTTTAATTTTTACCACGAATGAAAGTCATGCATGTTGACCCTTAAATAAACGTCTGATGTAACTTAATGGCTCTGAAAGAAACTTTATTAGACTTTGAATAGATAACTTTTTTTTTTTTTTTAATATGTAAAAGTAAAAAAAATTAAAATTTTTTTTTTTTTTACAAGAAAACACGATTTCAGTCTTTCTACTTAAAAAAACTTTTTTAATTCAATGTCTTGCTTGTCATTTCATTATCTGTGAAATTTACTAACAATTTCTGAGTGAAAATTCTAAATCCTACACTTTTTTTTTTCAGTGCAGAGTAAAGAGTTTAAAATATTAATTTAATATTAATTAGACTCATCATTCTTGACCAATTAAAGACAACATTTGAGCTGTTGGGCCCCGCCCATTCTCACGTCCCATAGTTTCATATTAGTTGTCATTATAGTTTATGCTAATTCGATAAAAAAAATTTCTACAAATGAAAATCATGTCTTTTGACCCATAAATTAGCTGTGTGACTAAAACAGGTCTTTTTCTCTTGTTTTGTGCATTTCATCTCTGCTCTAGCATGTTTAATAATCTCGTTTTTATTTTGTTTTATTTTATTATTTTGTTTTATTTTATTTTATTTTATTTAAACCTGTGTATTCCGAATATTTTTAATCTATAAAAATTGTTTGTGATTTTCTTCATTTTTGTAAATCACTTTTGGATAGAAACGTCTGCTAAATGAATAAATAATCCATGAAAAATTATTGACCAATCAGAGACAACATCTGCATTGCTAAGCCCCGCCTTTTCTTGGGTAGTTGTCATCGTATTTTACGCTAACTATATTCAAAATTTTTACTAATAATGAAAGTCATGCCTTTTGACACAAATTAGCTGACATGTGACTTATTACTGGCTTTGAAATAAACTTTAATTGGCATAGAATAAATAGTGCAGGGTACAAAGTTTAAAATGCTTTAAATATTAATTACTCCCATTATTTTTATTATTATTTTTACTCCTACTCGTATATTAAAACAGTTATTTTTCATCTGTTCTTGCATATTTACAAATCTAGTTATTTAGTGTATTTATATATATATAAAACCTGCCACTGTGTATTGTTAATATTTTTTGCTCTTTGAAAAATATCTTATGATGTTTCTTAGTGTTATTTTAGTATCGTCTAAATAATACTATTATAGTTTTATTATATTTTAATTACTAGTATTTCCATTTGAATTTTAGTTAAAGTTTTAGCAACTGTGTTGTTTTTTGTCCTTTTTAGTAGTTTTTTTTATACAAGTCTATATTGTTTTAATTAATTGTTAATAAGTTTTAGTTATTTTAGTACATCATTGAACTAAGTTAAAATAAAAATGTTGCCTTGGCAATTAGCTAAAATAATTTTTTTTAAAAATTTTTTTATTTTATAATTTTATTTTATTTTGTAACCCTGGTTCTTCATTTGTAAATCACTTTGGATAAAAACATCAGCTAAATGAATAAATATCCATGAAAAGTCTTGACCAATCAGAAACAGCACCTGCATTGCTAAGCCCCGCCTTTCCTGCACTGCTTGTCCTTGTGTTTTGGGCTAATGTTCTGAGCGTGTAATTATTCTGGTGATGTGTGTTTCAGACGCGCGTGCAGCACTGCGTGTGTTCGGTGGCCAGCGATCACTCCGTCGGTCTGCTGAGTCTGAGGGAGAGGAAGTGCATCATGCTGGCCTCCAGACATCTCTTCCCCATCCAGGTCATCAAGTGGAGGCCGTGTGACGATTATCTGGTGGTGGGCTGCTCCGACGGGTCCGTCTACGTCTGGCAGATGGACACAGGTGAGCCTGGGCTCGGGGGTCAGAGGTCAGAGGTCATGCTCATGGTTGCCTAGCAATGGTGCATCTTGGTTCATTAATACTGAATTCAGGTAATGTGTATATATACAGTATATTGGCTATGTTCCAGATTTCATCAGATTTATAACATCTTATTGATTTGAAATCAAGTGTTTTGTAATGTGAAGCTGTTTAGCACTGATAACTCAGACCTAGAGTTATTCATCTATCCTTGATTAGAGATTTTGTAAATTTATTTTATATTGGTTGCTACTGGATATTTTTTTTGTAATTATTTAATAAAAGGAATTTAATTGCAATAATGTTTAATTTTTATGTTTAAAATGTAAAAAAATAAATTGAATATATATATATATATATTTTTTTTTTTTAATGATTAATTGTAGTTTTTAGTGTTTAGAATTTTTTATTTATTTAGACAAAATAGTATACAATTTTTATGTCGTCATAACATTTGTCAGCCGTAATATAAATATACATAAAATAAAATAATAATTAGTTATTGATATTTGCCAGAATTGTAAAATTGTGTGTTTCTAATGATTAATAATCTGATCTATTTTTGTCACCAATCAGATGATATAAAATGTCTTTCATTTGTACAATAATAATTCACTTGATTATACAAAAATATATATGACCACATTTAATATATACGTTAAATAACAAGTGTTAATTTTATGGCATCGTTAATATACTCTTATATAGTTGTTATTAATATAAAAATCTGATGAAGCATCTTTCATTTGTAAAATATTTAGTTCATATGATTATTTATATTACATGGATTATGTAATATAGGACACAAGTGTAATACAATTTTGATAGCATTTACTATTCTAGTATTTATTATTATTTTCAGTTAGATTTTGTTTTTATATTTACTGTTTTCATATTAATTTTAGATTTTTTTTCTGTTTAGCTTTATAAACATAAATCATAAACATATGTTAGTTTCCAAGACAACGTCTCTATTTTCCTCATCTAATTTTTATATTTTATTATTATTTTTTTCTTTAATAGTTTTAGTTTACAATAGCAACACTAGTGCTGTGTTCAAAATATCGATACGACGATGTATCGTCACAGAGATTTGACGATACGAGTATCGATACAGCTGGCCCTGTATCGATACTGTGGCACGTGTGCAGCAGTGGACCACGCTTAATTTGTTTAAAATTTTACGTTTAAAATTGAGTAGAAAAGTGCGAGGTTTCTAAAAAAGAATGAATAGAACATATATAGGCTACAACTTTGCTGGTGATACACAGCCCTAAGCAACACTGTATAAGTCATATTTGGAATTGAATTTCGGGACGTATACGGTTACCGTGATGTAAGGTTTTGGTCATATGGGTGATGGTGAGTGTGGGAGGAAGTACTTAAAGCTCTGTGTCTTATTTTGAGGAGGATATTTGCCTAATAATCATTTATTATCCACCTGTCTCACTCTGTATGTCTGCGTCCCATTAGAGACTCGACAGAGAGCTGCTGAATCTCTGTCTCTCTCTCCTGCTGCATTAGACGCATTAGTGTTTTATGAATCCACTTACAGCCGGGTATTATGGGAGCTGAGTAGAAGAGGAAACACACACTCTCTCATGAGCTGCATCAGTGTTTGATGAGTGTAATGGGTTCGTCTGGAGCTCATTTTGATGGGTGAACACACAGATACAGAGACTGATGCATGCATAGACAGACCAAGACCAGTGTTATTTTACTATCATTAATATGCTTTTGCAGTTTGTATTAATATTTTGAATTAGATTTTATTTTTATATATTCCTTTTATATATTTTTTATTTTTTATTTTATTTAGCTTTTAATTATATATATTTTATATATATATATATATTTATATATATATTTTTTTTAAATTATATTTTATATTTCAGTTTTAGTTTTTGGAATTCTAGTGCTTGAAATTATTTTGTTTTACATTTATTTTTTTATATTTGAATTTTTGAAGTTTTAGTAATTTTGCCGTGATTTTGTCAGTTCAATTTTTTAAATATTTCTATTTAGCTTTTAATTATTATTTTCAGTTATAATTTTAGTAATTTTAGTACTTAAAATTAATTAATTTTTAATTTTTTATATTATTTATAGCTTTTAATTAAATGATTTCAGATTTAGTTTTGATCATTTTAGTACTTAAACTTATTTAATTTTTATACATTTTTATTTATACTTTCATTTTAGTTTTAGTAAGTGTTTTTGAGTGTAATTTTATGTTTTTGTCATTTTTATTAGTATTTTATATTTCTATTTAACTTTTAATTATATTTTTTCAATTTTAGTTTTAGTAACTTTAGTACTTAAACTTATTTAATTTAATTTGATTATTTGTTATATTTTAATTGTAATTTTAGTTAATCATTCAGTCATTTAGCTGTTTTTGTCTTTTTTTTTATTTTTTTATGTCTAAATGTTTTTTTTTTTAATTAATTTTCATTTCAGTTTTAGTTGTTTTAGTACGTTCACATAAACTAAATGAAGATTACAATTTAAAAAAAATAGTTTAACCCTTCCACAGAAGCGGATAACTCTTGTATTGAGTGTGTTGTTTGTGTGTGTGTTTCAGGAGCGCTGGACCGCTGTGTGATGGGAATAACGGCGGTGGAGATTCTGAACGCGTGTGACGAGGTTGTTCCCGCCGCTCTGGACTCCCTCAATCACCCCGCGGTGAACCTGAAGCAGGCCATGACCCGCCGCAGTCTGGCTGCGCTCAAGAACATGGCCCAACACAAGCTGCAGACGCTCGCCACCAACCTGCTCGCGGCCGACAACGCCGACAAGGTGAGACGCCTCCAAAACAGATATTAATAAGAGGATTTGACAGCAGTCAGATGTTACAATAAACACTCGCCCCGCCCCCAGATTCTTCTGATTGGTCCAATGTTTTTAAACTGCACTGCATAACAGAACTGTCTTTGAAGTCGCAGTGTGTCATTTCTGTATAATTTGAGAGAATTGCACATGTAAGTTAATGTTTTAAGTTAATATTTAAAAACATGAATAATTTAATAACCATGTAAATGTAATATTCAGCAAATCTAAAAACATTAATGTACATTTTTCACAATGTTGTGATGAAATTCACTTGGTCAGACAGGATTTTAATGATAAAACTTTTGATTATATATGTATTTCAGATTTAGTTGGACTAATTTGGTACTTAAACTCATTTAGTTTTATTTTTAAATTATATTTTTGTTTATTTTAGTATTATTTATATATTTATTATATTTATATATTTATTATTTTTTAAATTATATTTATTATATCAATTTTATATTTTCAGTTTTAAGTTTGTAGTTTTTATGTGATTGTCATTTTGATTAGTTTTATTTAATATTTCTATTTAGATTTAAATTATATTATTTCAGTTTTTAGTACTTTTAGTACTTTTTTACATTTAATTTGTTTATTTTGGTATTTATATACTATTAAAATAATGTTATTGGAGTATTGTTTATATACTATTTAGTAACATTTTGAATTAGCTTTTAATTTAATATTTTCAGCTTTGATTTAATTTAAGTTTGAATAGTTTTATGTACTTTTGTAATTTTAATTAGTTTTAGTTGTTCAATATTTTTTTAAATATGTTTTATTTATAATTTCCAAATATTTCATTATATTTTTTTGAGAGTTAGTGTCAGTAATTTTAGTACTTAAATGTATTTATTTATTTAGTTTTTTTAGGTTTTAAGTTTTTGATGTAATATTTATATTTTACTTTGTAATTTCAGCATTATTTCATTTAATATAAAATATTTCTAATAGTTTTAGTTAACAGTAACAGCACTGGTCTGGTATTTAGTGTCGTCCACTTATGCTCAGACCATCCGAGTCAGACGTTAATACCAGGTATAAAGAGGGTGTTACTGATGTGTGTGTGTGTGTGTGTGAGTGAGTGTGTGAGTGATTATTGTTCTCTTGCTGGCTCTCTATTGGACTCACACACACCCAGCTGAGCTAATGATACATAAGCACCAGCAATCAGACTCAGACCCGTCTGTCAGTGTGTCTATCTTCATCTGTATGGCTGCTTGTATTCACACAGTCTCTGTGTTCATGCATATAATTAATAGTGTGCTCTCCTGACTGTCCTTGAGTTGCGTCATTTCTACACGGGTCTGTGTGTTAATGCATTTGTGAAGGAGAGTGTTTGTTTTATGCGTGTGTGTGTATTGATTTAGTAATGAGCTTCTGGTGTGTTTGTATCGCTGGCGTTTATTTTACTGCACGCTTGTAAGAACGCTTCTCTTGCACTGCATACTAACACGGTCTCTGCGTCTGCATTCAGAGCCGCCCAGTGTTTATGTGTCAGATTGTGTGGACTGTGGTTTTGTTCTGGTTGTTTGAATATGGACAAACGTCTCGGTGGGAGTTTGAATCTTTTTGATGGTGTTTTGGTGTAATTGAATCGTCCTCTGGTACGTGTGTTTGAGTTTGAATCCGTGCATATTTCAGACCATTAGCTGTTCTGGTGTGTGTGTGTGTGTGTGTGTTTTCTTTATTTTTACACACATATTGTGCCTGTGATTGAATTCTCAGTTGTTATTGACGGTTAAATGTGATTTGGGTTTTTGGCCACCCAGATGTTTAACATAAGTGTTTATTTAAATCTGTCTTAAAAATTTGGGTAAATGTCAACATGAAATTATGGAATATTTTGAGGGGGAAATCTATCTCTTTCTCTTTCTCTGTATCTTTCTCTATATAATATTGAATGAATGAATAAATTAATGAATAAATATACATGTTTATAATATTTAATTATATTTTTATATTATTATTTGTTATTAGAATATTATTCTATATTATATAATCATGGTGACATTGCATTTTAATTTTTGTTTTTGAGGACACAAAATTTCTGTCTGTGTAATATTAAAGTAGTATTTAATGTAGTATTTATAAAATTATAATTATGTTTTAAATATAA
>NW_015628342.1:104000-104338 GCF_001515625.1 Sinocyclocheilus rhinocerous
TCCATTTTAATTTGAAAGTTTTAGTAATATGTCTATTTCCTGTTTTCTTAAACTACACAAAATTAGAAATGTTGCATTGGCAACTAACTAAAAATAAGTTTACAATTTTTTTATATTTTATTTTCTGTTCATATTTATTAATTTCAAATAACAAAAATGTTGTTTTTAATGTGTGTGTATATCTGTATATATATATATATATATATAGGCACTGATATTTATATGTATGTAAAGATAAATAATTAATTTTAATATCATTTATTATATTTAGGTGCAAGTTTCTTAGAATTTGTGAATTTGTGGCATTATTTTTATGAACATAATGTATATTTTCTTTC
>NW_015628342.1:104463-114436 GCF_001515625.1 Sinocyclocheilus rhinocerous
ATTTTATTTTATTTTATTTTTTATTTTATTTTATTTTAGACATTTATTAATTTATTTCTGAAATGTTCTGAGTTCAGATGATTTTATTTCATCTGCATCTCACATATTTTTCTTCTTTCACAGTCTGCATTGAAGCCAGACTGAAACAGTTGCCTTTTTTGTTGGTTTGCTAGAAACGTGAAGGAAAATAAAAGAGGAGTGAGACCTCATGCTCTCTCCTCCTTTGTTTGTTACTGAGACCCACATATTTTCTTTTTTTTATATATATATATATATATATTTTATATAAAATATATGTGAAATTGTTAATTTATTATATTTAGGTGCAAGTTTCTTAGAATTTGTGAATTTGTGGCATTATTTTTATGAACATAATGTACATTTTCCACCAAAGTTTCTTTACTGTAATGCAAAACTGTTAAGATACTAATGAAAATCATCCTGTCAGGACACAATGGTTCTTACTTCCTTTCTTTCTTTTTTTTGTTGTTGAATAAATTAACGTTTGGAACGGCAGCCTGTTTTTATGAAACTGTATTGTGTGCTGACTAACATACAACAGATGTACTTACAGTTTCAATCATGCATTCTTTTTGACATGACAGTAATGAGTATCTCAGCAGATCCCATCCTTTATGTACCCTTTTCTTCACACTTTTATTTCTATATTTTGGCTAATTTGTTAATATTTCCCTATGTCTGTAATCTAGTACTCACGCTCTGCATATCTGCTCATGTGGACATATGAGAGCAGGAATAACACACAGTCCGGCTGCGTTTGACATACTATGATGGAATGAAAGGCATTAATCCTAACCTTGCTGTAAAGTAATGTTCTGTCTTTGTTTAGCAGCGGTGGTGTCCTCTAGAGGGCAGTGTGTTTCCATCACGCCTCTGCTTTCATAGGATTGCTGACAGCGTGGTGACAACTGTGCTAAATGCAAATAATAAAATACTAAAAATGTAACTAAAACTACAATTACATCCATGCTTTTGGCAGATGCTTTCATCCAAAGTGACATGCATTGCGTGTTATCAGTTCATGCAATCCCTGGGAATCGAACCCATGACTTTGGCGTTGCTAGCGTCATACCTTACTGTTTGAGGTATAGGAGTGCTAAATAATAATAACAATAATAATGTTAGTGTTTGTTTGTGTTTGGCTTGTAAATCACATTGTATTGTTTATGCATTTGTAAAATAGTCAATATTCTTATTTAGCCTATGGTTCGGCCACTTTTTCATATTCATGGTGACATTATTGCATTTCACTTTTTGTTTTTGTGGACACTTCTAGAGTTGATTTGCCATTTGATATTCACTGTGTTAAATTGGATATATATCACATTCTACTTTAGCCGCATAAATACTGTAGAGTCACGTAAAGCAATATATACTATATTGCATGATTGATTCTATTGGTGCATAATGTATATTATCAACCAGCTCTAATCTGATAAATGCAACTATAATGCATTAAAATGTTATAAACAGTAACATATACTGATTATGAATACACAGTAGTGCTCCAGATTTATGTTTAAGAGTGAAACGGCTCCATTTGGTGTGTATTTTTAATGCGCTAAGCAGTGATGTTTGGTTAAACTGTGATTAAAAGCGTCACGTGATGAGCTGAGAGAGTCTGGAGCCGTGTGGAAGGGTTCTGGTGTCAGGTGTCCAGTAATGATGCTCATCTTATGTGTTTAAAATAGCCCAGCGGTTCTGGGACGGACAGCGCTCTGTTCGTCTTAATGATGCGCTCGTGTGCTTCTGGCCTTGGAAACGCTGTCTGAGCGAGAGAGTGAGACGGGCAGAACAGAGAGAGAGAGAGAGAGAGACAGGTCTGCATTCAGATAGAGTGTATTCTTCAGCACAGCAGTGCCAGACAGATGGAAATTATGTTACTGAGACCCACATATTTTATTTTATTTTTAAATTTCATTTTATATTTTTTATTTGTTGTTATGATTTTTATTTTGTTATATTTTATTTTGCATATTATTTATTAGCTTTTATTAATTTAATTACATTTTTTATATAATATAAAATACATGTGAAATTGTTACTGAGATTTTTTTATTTGATTTTATATATTTTTTAATTTATTGTGTTTATTTATATTATGTATTTTATTGTCTTTGTATATTCTTATTTTGTATATTTTTAATTTCAAATATAAATATTCTGATATAAACATTTTTAATTTAATTTTGTTTTATTTTATATTTAACTTAATTTAATTTTATGTAAAATATAAAATACAAGTGAAATTGCTACTGAGATCCAGAATTTTATTTTTTATTTTTTTTATTTTAGACATGTATTAATTTATTTCTGAAATTAGTTCAGATGATTTTATTTCATCTGCATCTATTTTGTTTTATTTTATATTAAACTTAATTTAATTTTATATAAAATATAAAATACAAGTGAAATTATATATATATATATATATATTTTATATAAAATATATGTGAAATTGTTACTGAGACCCACATATTTTTTACATTTATTTTATTTTATTCATTTAGTTCAGGAATACTCTAATCATTTTATTTCATTTCATCTGCATCACAGTTTTTTTGTTGTTGTAAGAAGCACTTCACTGCAGTAAAAACCATAATGAACAGACTGCAGTTTGTAACCATAGTAAAATAATTTCAATGCACAGCCTCTTATGGCTCATTTATTTAATGCTCTATAGTGCATATTTCTGATTTAAGCTCTAAAGCATCACGTTTCAGCAGAAGTTTTTGGTTCGGAAGCGCGTCTGACAGCGGCCGCTCGTAAACATCCTCCCTGATGTTTCTAATGGATCGCAGGTGCTTTGTTCATTGAATTAACATTGAATAACAATTAGCAAGCTCGCTATTTAATACGGGCCGACTGGAAGCAGATGAGATGAAATGAATGCTGCAGGGCTTAATGAACATTAGAGATTATTACACAGATCAGGAAATAAACTGATTATCCCGCGCACTGAACAACTTTTGACCGATGTGTTTGAAGACGACTCGCTGATTACTGCCGTTATAATGAGCCTTGTTATTAGCTTTGATGAGAAGAACGTCTTGAATCACAAGAAAATGCTGAAGAACGCATCCGGCTCGTGTTTCACCTCACAAATCAAAGAGAGTATAGTTTACTTTAAGAACATGGAGTCTGTTATTAGAGTGAATAAAGAAGATCATGATTGTTTTGCTTGATTGATTGATTGATTAGTTGGTTTATTGTTTGTTTATTTATGTATTTATTTTAATGCATTTTAAAAATTTATTTCAATTTTTAACTTTAATGAATTTATGCATTTATTTCCGTTTATTTTATTTTATGTATTTTGGTGCTTTCATTTCAGTTCATTATTTCATCATTTATTTTGATGTATTAATTTATTTCAATTATTCCAATTTATTTATTTATTTTAGTTAAAACATTTTTTTAAATGAACACAATTCATCTCAGTTATTGAATTGAAAATTAGCATGGTGTGTTTTTAGAATAAAATAAAATTATCATGATTAATCTGCTGTTTTTTATTTGCTAGTTTGTTATTTGCTTATTTTACTTATTTTTAAAATTATTTATTTGTTTTAATTGATTAGTTTATTTTAATTAATGTATTAAAAATTTTTTTGATTTAGCAAAATAATTTTTTACATTTATTTATTTTAAATTGAATTTAAATTAAATTTTACGTTAAAACTAAAATTATCGAAATGTTCTGTTTTATTCATGTCATCAATTAATATAAAAAAACGTAATAATATAAAATTCTAAGTGTTTTTAGAATAATATAAATTAATCATTAACCATGTTTATTTTGCTGATTTATTTATTTACTTATTTTTTACTTATTTATTTTATTTAACATGTGTATTTTAATTTTTTAGTTTAGTTGAATTTCTTTTTAAATGTATTTCTTTTTATTTTATTTTAATTTATTTAAAATATTCCCCAAAATGTATTGCTGCTTCAGTTTGAGTCATTATTAATGCAAAATGTACTTTATCATATACTCATTTTGAATGATGCATCAATTCTCATCAGCTCTCCTCTTATAAAAAAGAAGAACAGGTTTCATCAGTCTTACAGTGTTGTTACGGTGGTTTTATAGCCTGTTGGCTTTTAAGGAGCAGGTTTAGCTTCTAAGGAAAAGGCTGTTTGGTTCAGAAATCACTCTCATCCGCTCTCACTGCAGCTTTCTTTTCATCATCCGGAGCGCCGGAGCAAAATCATTGACCCAAACCTCTCTGTTGTTCAACTTTACAGTTTCACACACATTTTTCTCACAAGACAGTTTGCTTTGTATCAGCAGCAGCACACAAAACTGAGGTGTCCTTTCTAGTTTTCTGTAATAAAGGTCTCTTTCTTTGCGTCTCGCTGCAGGGAAACCTTCCCAAATACTCGCACAACTCTCTGGTGGTGCAGGCCATGAAGACCAACGTGACGGATCCGGACATGCATGTGCTGTTCTTCGACGTGGAGGCCGTGATCATCCAGTTACTGACGGAGGAGGCGCAGCGGCCCAACCCCACCCTCATTTCGCCAGAGACGCTGCAGAAAGCGCAGGGCGGAGCCGACAAGGGCGGGTCCTTCCTAGCCAATAAGATCTTCAAACAGGTCAGACTCAGCACTGCCCAGCAGAAGGGGCGGGGTTTGTGAACAGACAAAAGGGCAAGGCGCGACACAAGTGTGTTTTGCTAGTTTTAGGGCTGGGCATTATGAGCACAAATTCATATCTCGGTATTTTTTTGGCTGATTTGCAGTATACTGTATGTATTTTTGTATTTGGATTAAACAGATAAAGTGAATGTAACCATGTAGGCATATATTATGTGCAAAAAGGGTTAAAATCACATTACATTCTAACATTGTAACATTGCAATCTAAAAACAAAAATAGTGCTGTTAAAGCAGAAGTTAAATTTACTCAACTAAAAAGGAAAATAATAAAAAAGCACAGAGTAATTGAGTAAAAAGGCTATTGTGATTACCCCATTACAGTCACTTTACAGTTACATCTTTACAACAAAAGAGCATGGCTTTATCAACGCTGCTGTCTGTTTACACATATAGCATGACAAATAATTAACTGCACTTGAAGCTTTCGTGAAAAATAAAAAATAAAACACCCAAAACTGTATATGGCATCGTAACGAAGACGAACTATGTTTATTAATTGAGTAAAAAGGCTATTGTGATTACCCCATTACAGTCACTTTACAGTTACATCTTTACAACAAAAGAGCCCCACCCAAAACTGTATATGGCATCGTAACGAAGACGAACTATGTTTATACGTGAAATTCTGATGTCGGATGGCATCGCAACGTGTGCCATTAATCGGATCTATGTACTATAACATGTAAAACAGGAACATGAAAGGAACAAAAAGCAGCTCATGTAAACACCTTAATGTTTTTTTTGTTTTGTTAAAAAAATCATAAAAATATTAAAATGTTATTAAAATTTTTTTTTAAATGATATTATTAAATATTATATTTAATTATACTATTTATATGTTTATTTCTATTTACTTTTATTTAGTGCTGTCAAACGATTAATTGCGATTAATCGCATCCAAAATAAAAGTTTTTGTTTGCATAATATATGTGTGTGTACTGTGTATATTTATTATGTATATATAAATACAAACACATGCATGGTATATATTTAAGAAAAATATGTTATGTTTATACCTTAAATATATTTATGTATGATATAAATTATATGAATATAAATTTATACATGTAAATATTTTCAAAATATATGCTGTATGTGTGAGTATGTATATATACATAATACATATACACAGTACACACACATATATTATGTAAACAAAAACTTTTATTTTGGATGCGATTAATCGTTTAACAGCACTACTTTTATTTAATTGTATTTACTTACATTTAAAACTTTTATATTTTATAAAATATAATTTTTTGTATTCAGATTTTACAGGAAGAAAGCTATAGTTTAAGATGCTATTGTTTATCTCATGTCACAGGTGAAGGAGACCATTAAAGAAAACATCAAGGAGCACCTGCTGGATGAAGACGAGGATGAGGAGGAAGAGCAGCGGCGGCGCGAGGAGAAGTCCAAGTCTCTGAGTCTGCTGGAGTACAATCTGACCATGGACACGGCCAAGCTCTTCATGTCCTGCCTGCACGCCTGGGGTCTGAACGGAGAGCTGGACGAGGTGTGTCTGACCCGGCTAGGCATGCTCCGCCCGCACACGCCCGTCTCCTTCGGCCTGATCTCTCGCGGAGGACACATGTCGCTCATGCTGCCCACCTTCAAAGACTCGCTGCTCCGGCAGCTGGCCGAAGGATGCGCCGAGGGCCGCAAGCTCTCCGTCTCCGAGATCGTGGGCAAAGGCACGTATGGCGTCTCCAGAGCCGTGACCACGCAGCACCTGCTCTCCGTCATCTCGCTGGCTAACACTCTGATGGGCATGACCAACGCCACCTTCATCGGGGAGCACATGAAGAAAGCACCAGCCAGGTGAAAACACACTCAAACACTCACATATGAGCATAATCACATATGTGACCCTGGAGCACAAAAGCAGTCTTAAGTCGCTGGGGTATATTTGTAGCAATAAAATTAAATATTTGGTTTAAATAAATACATAAATAACATTAGTTAAATGCATTAGTTAACTTGAACTAACAATAAAAAATACTTTCATTAAGTATTTTTTTTACAGTATTAAATTATTTTTTAAATTTCAATAAATATACATAATTTAGAAATAAATACTTTTATATTTTTTATATAAATTCTTGTATTTTATTATTAAATTTGGTATAAATATTTTTAATTGTTTTATAGATTACTTTATTAAAAAATAGATATTGAGATGGATGGATGGATGGATGGATGGATGGATGGATGGATGGATGGATGGATGGATTGATTGATAGATATACTGATAGATAGATAGATAGATAGATAGATAGATAGATAGATTGATAGACAGATAGATAGATAGATAGACCGATAGATAGATAGATAGCTAGATAGATATACTGTTAGATAGATAGATAGATAGACAGATAGATAGATAGATAGATAGATAGATAGATAGACTGATAGATAGATAGACAGATAGATAGACAGATAGACAGATAGATAGATAGCTAGATAGATAGATAGATTGATAGACAGATAGATGGTTAGATAGAAATTCAGATAGATAGAAAGCCAAATAGATGGATAGATAGATAGACAGTCAGATAGATATATAGTTAGTTAGATACAGTCAGATAGGTAGATAAATCGTTGGTTGGTTAGACAGTCAGATACATACATAGACACAGTCGGATGGATAGACAGTCAGATAGATAGATAAACAGATTGATTGATTGATTGACTGATATATAGATAGATACAGACGGATAGATTGATTGATAGAAACTTTTGATAGCTAGATAGATAGATAAATGTATTACACCAAATGCAATAATTATTTATAGTTATTGTATTTATATATAATTTTATATTATATATTTTTTATTTAATTTTATATTTATATATAATTTTTTAAAAATGTGTTTATATTAAATTCAATAATATTAATACCAATATAATAATAATAAAAAAGATATAAATTAAAAAAAGGCGTCTTAGATGGGAATCAAACCAGCATCACAGAGCAAAAGAACAGAGCGCTGTAGTCTTTCAGATGTCTCATGCACACATATACATCACAGCAAATAAAAACTGTATAAAGAAAGTAAACAACCTTGAAGCAGCGGACGGAGAATCAGCGAGAGAAGCTCAACCCGCTGTTTCTATTGTTTACCTGTGTTTTCTTTTGCGTATCTGGGGGCTTTAATTTTCCTGGGCTCCCAGGGGTTGGATGGAGGTTCAGGTGCGAGCGGACAGTGAGATAGAAAGTCTCCGAGCGTGAAGCGTCTCATCTCGTACCCAGGGGACGGGTGCTGTTGTTCTGGTCATGATGGCCCCGCGGGGCGGAGGCGACTGAAGGGTATCGAGCTCGGCTCGTGTTTGCTGATCGCTCGTCGTCCGCAGGTGAGAGATGTGCGCGTCGTGCTCTGCAGGTGAACTGACGGCCGGCTGGAAACACGTGAAACTCATCAATACGGCCCGTCAATGTGTTTGTGGATCATGTTTGGATTGAAGGGCAGCGCCGCCGATTTCTTTCAAAGTCACTGTTACCTTTAAATAACTTTCAGGAGTCAATATAATGAGAGCTCATAAACGTTTGAGGCAGATTTATACTGAGTTATCGTATTTTCACATTCGATTTAGTCTTGAGTTTTTTATATGTGGTCAAAATCACCGTACAAATAATTTTGGTCATTCTGTGTATCATGACGTACTTATTATTTCTAGAAATTTGCATAATTATACTACATGCAGTTTTTTGTCATTTTTAATGGTGAATCTAATTGGATTTTCATTATTGTAGAGTTAAAAAAATATATTTATATATTATAAATTAAATATATTTATATAAACATTTACGCATGTGTGTGTATTTATAGATGCATAATATACACAGTACATACACTGTGTTATTATATAAACAAACTATATATTATATAAACAAAAACTTTTATCTCGGATGCGATTAATCACAATGAATCGTTTGACAGCACTCATTTAAACTATTCAGATTGTTATATTTTGCTTATTTTATTTTAGAAAATTATGCTTATCTTTGTAGCACCCTGTAAAACATAAATTTGATGTTAAAATTAAAAATGTAAATTAAAATATAATTTAAATAATTATTAATAACTAAAATAAAAAAAATAAAAAAATTATTTCTTCACATTACCCATATTAAAAAAAATTGATTTTTTTTGCATAAGATAATGAGAATTCTAGAGAAACATGCTTAATTAATTATTATGAAAATTGTCATAATGCAAAGAATCTTAACGGTACAAAAATATGCTTTCCTTTCCTTTTCTTTATGCAAAATATATTTTCTTTCTTTCTTTCTTCGTTCTTGAGAGACTTTTTAGTCATATGTTTAATTTCAAATGCTGATATTTTGTACAACTATTTAAAGTGCTCATTTTATCCATGTGAACGCCAGAAAACAGGCCTTCTGTTATTTTTAAAAAGATTATACACAGATATTAAAGCATCTTTCAATCTCTGTGTTGCTGGCCGTTCTTTAGATTCAGTTTCTGAACTATTATATTAACTTATAATATATTATAATAATAATAATAACTTATTAAACACGTCCAGGATGAAACCGGCAGAAATGTTGGAGTTGAAATAAAATCTGTTTGTGGATGTTGTGGACGGTTTCCACCAAACTGCAGTTTTACTGTCTTTTACAATGTGTTCGGAAGATTTTACAGCCAATAAAACAGTCAAAGCGGCTAAAACTTCTCTGACAGACACACACCGACTTTCTATCAGATGCCTTTTGACGCCGTAGTTTGTGAAACGTTTCAAACTGCTCACCTACAGCTTCTTGAACTCGGTCAGAAGTCGTTTATTTCATATCTTTTCTCTCAAAATGTGCTTTTAAAAACTCAATTCTGAGCAGGATGTGGAATGAAAGCTTTAACGAGCTCCGGCTCTCGTTAGAGTGAATGTGACGGGTGGAGCGGAGAGGAAACCTGAGAGAGAGAGCATTAGACACAAACACACAGAGAGACAGGAACTATGAGAGAGAGAGATGACAAGCTTCTCTTTACTTCCTCTAAATGACAAGAGTTCTTCACACTAGGGTGCCGAGATATATAAACATTGATACATAAAAATATATTTCAGTGTTTTTCAGTCTTTTCATCACAAATCTTAATACATACACTACCACTCAAAAGTTTGGGATCAGTAAGACTTGTAATGTTTTTTAAAGAAGTCTCTTCTGCTCATCAAGGCTGCATTTATTTGATCAAAAATACAGAAAAAAACAGTAATCTTGCAAAATATTATTACAATATAAAATAATGGTTTCTATTTTAATATCCTTTAAAATA
>NW_015628342.1:114459-115196 GCF_001515625.1 Sinocyclocheilus rhinocerous
CGCACACACATGAAGCGCGCACACGCGTTTCAGACGGCGCGAACATTGAATTGAATCCTCTTCTGAATCCTCTGAACAGATACACATACACATAAAATTATGACAAAATACCCATTTCGACCATCATTCAGGTAAACGCAGTCAGTTATGTCTCAAGTGAATGAAAACAGCTGAGAAAGAAATCGGATGTGATGTGTATCATTATATCGGATCCGTGCATCAGGTCTTAAAGGGACAGCGGCCTATAAATACTGCTGCTGTCATTAATGATCATCAAACAACAAAACAGCTGTGATAAAAATCTATATTTTTATTTAATATATACAGTGAACACTATGCAGTATTATTTTCCCTAATTATTTCATATTTTGGATTTGAATACTACCAACCTTATTTTATTTGTAGCATATTCTGTTGTATTTATCTATGCTTGTAATTTGTGTATTTGTTCTTATTTTTACTGGTGTTGTGGTATCAAAGAAGTACTTCGCTTTAAGTAATAAATGGAAAGCAAGTTAAATTGAAATATTTTTCTTTTCTTGCTGATCCGAAAAATGATCCGATCCGTGGGTCAAAAACCGTAATGTGATCCGAACCGTGAGATTTGTGATCCGTTGAACCACTGTTAGTGTATGTATTTTATTGGATTTAATATTGTTAATATTGAGATTATAATATAAATTGTATTTAATTTTATGTGTATAAAATTAATGTATCAATGCAAGCTATGCAAGCTC
>NW_015628342.1:117852-120278 GCF_001515625.1 Sinocyclocheilus rhinocerous
GATGTGTATCATTATATCGGATCCGTGCATCAGGTCTTAAAGGGACAGCGGCCTATAAATACTGCTGCTGTCATTAATGATCATCAAACAACAAAACAGCTGTGATAAAAATCTATATTTTTATTTAATATATACAGTGAACACTATGCACTATTATTTTCCCTAATTATTTCATATTTTGGATTTGAATACTACCAACCTTATTTTATTTGTAGCATATTCTGTTGTATTTATCTATGCTTGTAATTTGTGTATTTGTTCTTATTTTTACTGGCTGTTCTCTTGTGTCTTTAATCATGTTTAAACTTTCTTAGTTAATCTAGTAGTATTTGCTGTGGTATCAAAGAAGTACTTCGCTTTAAGTAAATGGAAAGCAAGTTAAATTGAAATATTTTTCTTTTCTTGCTGATCCGAAAAATGATCCGATCCGTGGGTCAAAAACCGTAATGTGATCCGAACCGTGAGATTTGTGATCCGTTGAACCACTGTTAGTGTATGTATTTTATTGGATTTAATATTGAATTATAATCGATTATAATATAAATTGTATTTAATTTTATGTGTATAAAATTAATGTATCAATGCAAGCTCTATCTCCCTAATTTGAATATATATTTTAGACTTTTTGTTATAAATTGTTTATTTTATAACATTTTATTTTTATTTTATTCCATCCTATTTTAATTGGATTCCAGGAGTTAATATGGAGTAAAAAATCCAAAGCATTTGCCTTAGGTGTGTGCAATATTAACAAAAACTGATATCTCAATATTTCTGGGATTTTGGTGTCAGGGTTGAGTTAAATTTCTATTTTTTATTTTCATTTCAGTTTTAGTAGGTTTGTTTTGTGTTTTGTTTTTTTCCTTTCTATAGTTTTTTTTCAAATGTCTATATAGTTTTCATTAATAAAAATTATATAAAATTTCAGTTTTAGTTATTTTAGTTATGTTAGTAGAAATGTTGCCTTGCCAACTTGCTGAAATAAAGTTTTAAGTTTTATATTTTAATTTATTTCAGTTAAAGATTATTTCAGTTAACCAAAATCTGTTTAATGGTTTTAGTTTTAAGTATAATAACCCTGTTTGGTGTTGACTATACAGTATTTAGACAATATTTAGCATCCTTCAAAAAATGTGTTTGTGAAACCTTTACATTGTACTAGCTTGTTCTTGTTAATAGGATGTTAATTATTTCTGACTAATACATAACATCAATGTAAAATGCATCAGATACAGCCAAGGGGGCTAATTCTCAAAAATTATTAGTAAATGTTGAGATTAAAAAGTGCTCTTACCTGGCTGACAAAGGTTTTTAAGTTTCAATTTTATTTTATTTTATTTTTGGAACCAATATATTTAAGGAAAAGAGGTCTTCTTGATTCACTTGAAACTGCAGCATTCAAGTAAAACAATACAGAAATATTTCATTATTGCCAACAGGATTTACTTTGTTAGACTAACAAAACTATTAACAAAAATATTAGTTTTTGTTCTCTCACACGTTGACATGAATGTATTCAGGGGTTTATACACACTCACAGACATGTATAAATACACACACACACACACTCACAGACCTGTATAAATACACACACACACACACACACACACACAAACACACACACTCACACTCACAGACCTGTATAAATACACACACACACTCGCACCGGTCTGATGTTAAATTCTGTGCTGTTGGATGTGTGTTAAATATTTAATTTGGCCTTTTGTGTTTCAGGCCCCCAAGACCAGGAACCCCTGAGACCCTGAGAAAAAGCACCACGCAGGCCTCCAGCCCGGCCCTGCAAGCTCAGATCAAACAAGGTAACTACAAAGACAGAGCGCTCGCCTCCAAAATAAAGTCTGCCCACATGAAAACCTCTGCTCTGGCTGTAAAACAAACAGCAGAGCGCTGCTTCACACACAAACCCTGCCACTGCTCTCCTCAGACTCTCTCAGGATCAGACGCTTCATGCACCTCGCTTTCTTTTCAATACATTTATTTTCTGTCAAAAGAAGTTCCTTTTAAAAATGTTTACAACAAGGTCTTATTGGCTAATGCATTGAGCAATATATATATTTACAGAATTTATTATTTTTTCTTCTGAATTATTTATTTTTCATGTCTATTGTGCATGAAAGGCACAATACTTTCTTTCTTTCTTTCTTTCTTTCTTTCTTTCAATCAGGAACAATGCATATTAATAATACATAAAATCAATGTAAAATGCGCCAGATTTAACCAAGGTGGCTAATTCTAAAAATGAATTAGTAATTGTTGAAATTAAAAAGTGCATTTATATGTAGGGATGCACCGATACCACTTTTTCCAGTACTCGCCTGATACCGATACTTTTATTTTTGGTACTTGCCGATACAGAGTACCGATACCAATATTTTTATTGCATTTGTAAATTTTTTTATTTTTGG
>NW_015628342.1:120795-123422 GCF_001515625.1 Sinocyclocheilus rhinocerous
ATAGATTAATTTACCCATTAAACTGTGCAATTAATTACCAGTACGAATATCAATATGATGTAATAGAAGAATAATGTACTCATATGAATTGCATATGACAAATATAGAATTTTTCTGAAATCATTTGTATTCTTCATATTACTTGTATGACTGGGTATCTAAAATGTAACTGAATAAGTCCGAATTAAAACATATTCGTAAAGTAAGATCTGGGGGATCGAACATTCCGACATGCAAAGTAAATCGCGCCCGTGACTGGACAGAAAGTGAAGCTTCGTTTGTCATTGGTCACGTGATTTCTATGACAGTTAACAACAACACAACACAAGCTTCGAATCGAGGCCTCATCTAGCACGCCCATTTGTTCTCGACACAAGCTCCGATGTCTCGGTTCAAATGTCACATCACTAGCAGAGGGTAATACCACTAACTTAAGAAACCAGGTCAGGTACAGTTCATATATCTGACTGCTTGTATTTAGTGACAAAATTGTATAAATGTGAAGTAAAATTGAGGATGCAGTGCATCGTGATATCGAATTGAACCGAATCGATGACATGATAATCGTAACCGAACCGAACCGTGAGACCAGTGTAAGTTCACACCCCTACTTACAAGGGTGTTTTTACCATTTTATTTTATTTTATTTTATCAGATGAACTGTTACTTGGCTGAACACTCATTGCCAAGTTGATTCAGAATGTTCAATGCAAGACTTTTTAAAATTTAGTAAAAAAATTATTTAAAGATTAACTAGTATTTATAAATGAATAAAAACAGATTTAACCAAGGTGGATAATTTTCAAAGTGTATTAGGAAATGTTAAATTGAAAAAGTGCTCCTATATGGCTGTCTTATAAGGGTTTTGTTTTGTTTTATTTTATGTTTTATTTTGTATTATTTTTATTTTATTTATCAATTTTTATTTTATTTTATTTTAGTTTTTTTCATTTTATCTTATCAAATCAGAGGAACTATTATTTGGCCAAACAGCCATTTCCATGTAGATTCAGAATATTTTTAGCAATTCCTGCATTAAAAATAAAAAATAAAATAGTTAAGCATTAACTAATATTAATAAATGCTGTAGAAATATTTTCATGTTCATTTTTAGGTCATGTTAACTAAAGATACAAACAAAACCTTATTGTAAAGCGTTAACCGTGTTTAAATTGTACAGTATGCATAGTTTAAAATTTTTTTTTATTTATTTTATTTGTTTTTTTATAAAAAATATGAAATATTTTTTTTGTACTGCAAAGATTAATTTCTACTTTTTTTTTTTTATGAATGTATTTTCTTTTAAAAACATTAATGATTTGTTGTAGAAAGAGTGGAGAAACTTTTTTTTTTTTTTTTTGTGGTTTCTAGAGAAGTTCTAGATAACACACAGCACAGAAATGGTCCCGTTTAGTGCATGGTGTCTGTCTAAAGCCTGTTAGTAACACACACTCGCTCTTCCTCAACACGTGTCCTAATTTGTCCCCCGTGCGGAGCAGCTATTGTTCATGCACAATAGAGGAGGACTGTGAATAATGGTTTGTGTAGAGCTGCACACGCCACACGCCTGTCCGACTCATTCAGAGGGAAGTGGCTTCTGCCGCGCTTCTCTTTGACCAGAAGGGCCTGCAGCGTTTCTTTCTCATGCTAAAAGTCTTTGACTGGACAAAACCGCAGCGAGAAGCGTCCTGACACGCGCCTGTCCGATGAATTCTCACGCCGAGCAGGAAAATGTTATGAAAGAGCGAGAGAGAGAGCACGAGTCCTCTGAGACGTGCTGAGATTATTGATCTAACACTTCTCTTTAGGTTTGTACACATAATGAAAGTTATTCACCGCGTGTAGCGTTTTCTCCCTCCTCTCGTTTCCTCTTATTGATCCGGACGGGTTTGTGAAACTGTGCTTAGCTTGTGTTATTAAGTGTTTTTTAATGGAGTCGTTCTTTAAATCGTGTGCCGAGAAAAAAGCCGAGCGTGTGCCAGAGGAAGCAGGGATTTAGAGAAACAAACGCCGGCGTTTTTAGTAGATTTGGCCGTGTGTTACTGAGCTGTCGGGATGAAGGAGCAAGTTTCTGTCTGAGAGTGTTGAAGAGGCCTGTAGATTATTTTGGTCAACAGGGAAACGGATATCAATTTTATTTTAATTGTCATGTTTTTAAATTCACTTTTTTTAAGTGAAAGAATTATTTTATTTTAATGATTTTTTAAAATTATAATTGTTAATTGAATTTTATTGAATTGAATAATTTAATTTAATTTAATTGTTTTGTTTAGACCATCATATTTTATGTATGTATTTAAAAAAAATGTTTTATCAAGTATGTTCCCATTTGCTGTGATTTTGTCACTTAGTGCAACATTTCCGCTTTAGTGAGGACAGTAAAATTGTGCCGCACCTAGTGCACATAAAATGCACAAATACAATAGCAAACAGTTTTGTGCTGATCAACATGTAGATCCAGTACCAAACAGTACAGTGACATCATCAGCTCCCTTTTGACCCTGCACACTTGGAATACGCTCATGCAAATGATCAGTTTTGTGTTCTGTCAATACCTGCAGGTTTTCCTGGGTTACTGAGTGGGTAATGGGTGATTAATAATGTTCATTCGGTTATCCATGAGATGT
>NW_015628342.1:127439-139545 GCF_001515625.1 Sinocyclocheilus rhinocerous
ATTTCCCTAATCAGAGGAACTATTATTTGGCTGAACAGTCATTGCCAATTAGATTCAGACTGTTTAATGAAATAATAGTTAAAAATTAGAAAAAAAAAAGATTAACTACATTAACTAGTATAAATAAATAAATAAATAAATTTAGCCAAGGTGAGCAATTTCCAAAATGTTTTAAAATTCACTTTTTTAGGACTAAAAGAATGGAGTTTAATGGCTCTTAGTCCATGTGTATGTACTATTTTACTCCTGACTGAATAAAGTTTTTAGCAGATTAAAAAAAAAAAAAAAACAGAAATAGCACGTAGCAAACCTTTATAGTCAACCAGCATGAGTTTTCTTTTGCTAATACTGATATCTAATCAGCCAGTGGCTGATAACGGTACAAATTAATGGTAGCATTAAGTAGTCAAAAAAACACAAAATTAATTGAATGCTTATTTTACACAATGTTTTTGATATTAACAGAAGATGCTTTTTTATTTTTTATTTTAATTTTAATTTTATGATCCACAGACATGCTTTGACGATGCACAATTAGAGGGTCTCTGGATCTTTAAAGATCCTAAAAAGTCTTCAATCACAAATGAATGCCTTAAAAAGATCTTAAATCGGAGCCGAAAGTCGTGGCATTAAATGAAAATCTTCCTTGGTATTTTAAGTTGTTTTCTAGTACAAATATCTAAACATCCATAAATAAAAATACATCTACTTGAAATGCAAAATGAACATATGAAGTCTTGTTTTATAAGACATTTAGCAAAATTAAGTGTTTATGCTTAAACGTGTTTTCCCTTTGAATTAAGTAGATTTTTCTGACCTCATTGACAGATATTTGTTCTTGTTTTAATAATAAACTCACTTTATTTTGATAAATTTCTTCATGCCTCCTTCCATTTCTTTTTTTCTTTTTCTTTAATTGGTCTCAAAAAGACTTAGATTTAACCTTATAAAACCTAAGGAACCCTGAATTCAATTAACTCGTAGTTTGTACATTTGCTGTGTACTTTAATGTGAACGAAGAACAGATTCCCTTTACATTCATAATATAAGCATTCAAAAATGCTTTAGTTCAAATGATGTTTGGCTGCTACAAATATACCTAAAAATACTAACTTTTTTGAACATGAGCTCTTGGACCGATTTACTTTTTTCTGTGTGTTTTTTTTTGCTGTTTTTTAATCACTGGTATTTAAACATCAGCAATACGAAATGTTAAAAGTTGATCATATTGCTGTTAGATCAAAGTATTAGTCAAAATAAATAAGTAATAATAAATAATCTAAACAAGTTGTGCAGCTTTAGAACTAATACTTTTTTGTGTGTGACTATTGAACAATGTCAGCGATATCACAACGGCCAAATACTGTAAATACACTGATTGATCTCTGCTAAACGTGTGTAGTTGTAGAAACATGTTTGTTTGTGATTTTCTCTCCGTTCAGGACGCTGGCGCGGCTCACTGTCTCTCTGTCTGCATGCATGGCTTCGCTCTGCCATCTCTCTCTCTCTCTCTCTCTCTCTCTCTCAAGTGCTCATGGGATTTGTAGTTCTTGCTCACTCAGTCACAGCTGTAGATCTTCAGCAGTCAAGAGATCAGAAATATTAATAAACGTGTGTTTCAAGAACTGCATCTGCCATGTGTGAAAGACTGGAGAATGAGCTGAAGTCTCATTGACTTTCGAAAGGTGCCTTCTTGTCAGATGTGACCCTGGAGCACAAAAGCAGTCTTAAGTCGCTGGGGTATATTTGTAGCAATAGCCAACAATACATTGTATGGGTCAAAATTATAGATTTTTCTTTTATGCCAAAAATCATTAGGATATTAAGCAAAGATCATGTTCCATGAAGATATTCTGTAAATTTACTACCGTAAATATATAAAAACTTCATTTTTGATTAGTAATATGCATTGCTAAAAACTTCATTTGGACAACTTTAAAGATGAATTTCTCAATATTTAGATTTTTTTGCACCCTCAGATTCCAGATTTTCAAATAGTTGTATCTCGGCCAAATATTGTCCGATCCTAACAAACCCATACATCAATGGAAAGCTTATTTATTCAGCTTTCAGATGATGTATAAATCTCAATTTCGAAAAATTGACCCTTATGACTGGTTTTGTGCTCCAGGGTCACATTTTATTTTCTGTTTCTTCTCATTTCTGCTCGAGACAGTCAGGGAGAATATCGCAATCTGATTATTATTTTATTTTTGAATAATTATTAATTTTTCAGGTGCAGTGAAATGGCTTGTATGGAAATACCATCAGAAAATTTTAGTGAAATACAGTTTTTTTTTTTTTTCATTTTGATTTATCACAAACATATATAATAGCATAAATAGTTTAAAAGGTTGCATCGAAACAATTCTTTTAAACCTTCATCTCATTCAGATTTTGTTGAATTAATCATATTTTTCAATCTTTATCTAGGTTTCTGCACTTATTTTATAAAACATTTACTATTACATATACTACTAAATACCATGGTAAACTACTATAATAACAGAATTACTTATTAATGTTTATTAATGTCCGATGATTCTACAGTATAATAACTGATTTATTGCATTAAATAAGTTTTGGGAAATTGACAGCTGAAATTATTTAAACAGCTTTTTAATATTTATTTTTAATGCTGCTTTATGAACTATGATATTTTTGACTTTGTACTTCTATAAATTCATATGTCTGCAGGAATATTTATTATGAGCTAGTGAAGACAAAAGGGTGATTAAAATGAAAATAGCCTTAAACGTTAATGTTAATATTATTTTATATATTATTATTATTGATATATATATATATATATATATATATACAGTATCTCACAGAAGTGAGTACACCCCTCACATTTTTGTAAATATTTTATTATATCTTTGTTTAGATATTAATGGCTGTGTGTTGAGTTATTTTGAGGGGACTGCAAATTTACACTGTTATACAAGCTGTACACTCACTACTTTACATTGTAGCAAAGTGTCATTTCTTCAGTGTTGTCACATGAAAAGATATAATAAAATATTTACAAAAATGTGAGGGGTGTACTCACTTCTGTGAGATACTGTATATATATAATATTTATTCTCATACATTTATATGCATATATATTTATATGGATATATATTTATATATTTGTATGGACTTTTATGTATCACCTACCCAGTCATATTTTGGTGGTTTACCATGGTAAATAATAAGGATTTTAAAATTAGAATTGTTTTTGTTATACTCACACTAATAACCATAATAACAGTGTGTTTCTGATGGTGTTTAGATTTTAATTTCTGTGGATTTCTTGTGTTCATGTGATTTCTGTAACAATGTATTCAGTTTATTTTCCTTTAATAACTGCCGCTCAATTCCTCTAACACTGCTGGAGGCCTCTTTCTTTCTTTCTTTCTTTCTCTTTCTTTCTCTTTCTTTCTCTGTCTTTCTCTGTCTCTCTCTCTCTCTCTGCCTCCCTCCCTCTCTCTCTCTCTCTCTCTCTCTTTCTCTCTCTTTCTCTGTCTCTCTCTCTGTCTCTATCTCTCTCTCTCTCTCTGTTTCACGTCTCTTTTCCTCTCTTTGCAAGCTGCGATCGCTGCTCCGTCTTCTGGTTCAGGAGTGTCTCTCTCTCCCTCAGTCAATGAAGGTATTCTCTCTCTGAATAAAGGCCTCTCTCTCTCTCGCTTTCTCTCTCTCTCTCCTTTTCTTTAGCTGCGCTCTCTCGCTCGCTCTCTCTCCCGTTCATCTTGTGGGCCTGGCGCTCAGTGCCTGTGTGTGTTTATTGTGTTTGTGTGATTGGTTCTGTCTCTAGGTTCAATTCGCTTACACTCTTCTGCTGTACTTTGTGCTTGTAGTCGTTTCTCTGTCTGTCTGTGTGTAAATGTCTTGGACTGCATGCTTATTTTACATATATTTCTATATCTATACACACACATTTCTCCTCAGGTTTTAATAAACGTCTTTATAAATACAAATTAAATCATTAGTGCAGTTTTTATAAAGTATATAGGCGTAGTATACATATAAAACGCTAAATATTTATTTTATATTATCATGTTAAGTATTTATTTTAGTTAATATGTTAAATATTTGTACCATGTTTTATGTTTGTTTAAAAAATTTGTTTTTCTGAAATTAATTAATATTTTTAATGTTTCTTAAAAAAATTAAAAACATTTTAGAAAAAAAAGTAAAATATTTTGACATGAAAAATTAAAATATAAAATTCATTACAGATGGAAATAGTTACATTTTTGAAAATGCAGTAATGGAAATATTAGCAATTGTAATTTCCGAACATGTTCACTGTAAATTATTGAATGTATAATTTTCCACAAACTGTTTATAATGTAATATAATATGTGATATGATATGATTATATTATATTACATTACATTATATACTTTTATATTAATACTTCAGGGTTTCTGTTTTGCACTTTTTTCCAATCTTAGAAATTCAGTCTATATTATGAATTGTGTGTTTCTGTGTATTACATGAGTTTTGTATAAACTGATGGGCTGATGTATTTTTCTTAAAGGTAAGTTTGTTGTTTCATAAAGAAATTAAACCAGTTTCTTTGAAGCTGAATCAGTTTTCTCCTCTGAAAGTGTTCATGTGCATTACTGACGTTTGCAAGCTCATTGTTTTCCAAAAGCTCTTCCATATATTCCTGATATATGTGACTCTCTGTTGGATGTGGCTCATTTCCCCTCATGAATCGAGAGCGTTGCTGATGTTCCTCTGATGTTTGTGAGCCGTTTGGTTTTCCAGGTTCCTGTGAGGATGTGATTCAGCAGGGGTGTTGTGAACGGTGGTGATGGTCTGTCTCTCTGACCCTGTGCGCTTGTGTGTGTGTGTGTGTGTGTGTGTGTGTGTGTGTGTTTCTGTAGGTTGGAGTCAGCTGGCTGCCATGCATTGTGTCATGCTTCCGGATCTTCTGGGTTTGGATAAGTTCAGGCCTCCTCTGCTGGAGATGTTGGCTCGCAGATGGCAGGACCGCTGCCTGGAGGTATTCAACTTATTGAGATTTCAATAATTATATGCTTTCATTTAATTGATATACATCCTTTTTTGAGACTTAATTTTTCCTCAACGATTTTGAACTGAAATAGGCAGAGTTTGACTAGTCGAGACTTTAGCTAGTAGGTTATAATCTCTCTGTAAAGTAATGTTTGGTCACATAATTTGACACACACAAGAGATGTTTTGCAAGAGAATATATATATATATATATATATATATTCTCTTTGATATACATCCTTTTTTGAGACTTAATTTTTCCTCAACGATTTTGAACTGAAATAGGCAGAGTTTGATTAGTCGAGACTTTAGCTAGTAGGTTATAATCTCTCTGTAAAGTAATGTTTGGTCACATAATTTGACACACACAAGAGATGTTTTGCAAGAGAATATATATATATATATATATATATATATATATTCTCTTACACAAACACATTGCACAAACATCACAATTCAACTCAACATTGAAAATAAAAAATGTATTGATTAACAGTAGCATTTAAGTACTATTTTGCCCAAGAGTTTCTTTCTTTTTAACATCATTTAAATAGAATATCATATCATTACTGGAAAAGTTCTAGTAATCACAAGAAAATGACTAGAAAAGCTACACTTTTTAACTACTGAAATTGTAGTTGGTTAAAGTTTGTAGCAGTATTATTTTTAATATTAAGATACTATTAGTTTTTTTTAATATATTTTTTTATATTTTGAGTTTGAGTTTCATTTTAATTTTATTTAAAGTGTTAGTAATTTTTATGTATTTTTTTAAACAAAATAAAAATAAGAATGTTGCTTTGACAGCTAGCTTAAATAAAATAAGTTATTTTTTAACCATTTTATTTTATTTCAAGTAATGAAAATGTATGGTTGGCTTATTTTTATTTATTATTTTTTTTTTTTTAAACATTTTTAAATGTAAAATTTAAATTATTCTTTTTTAAAATGTTACAATGTTTAATTTTATTTTTACATAATTATTCTCATTTATAATATTAAAATTAATATAATATGAAAATTGCTATTAATATGAATGATATTGCAGTTTAAAATTAAAATAAGTTTTTTTTTTGTTTTAAATATCAGTTAATGTTTATTTTTAAGTAACAAAAATGCTTTTTGTGGTTCTAGTTTTGTGTAAAATTCTATAATAACCCTAGTGTTAGTTTGTCACTGTCCAACACAACTGATATTGTGTCTTTAATTATTATTTTTACATAATCGTGTAACATAATCACTTTTATAATAATGTTAAAAGTAAATATGTTTTATTTATAATTTAGCAGAAGTCTTTTGTTTTGTGAGAAGCGCTTTTCTTACTGCACCAAGCTCTGTGTTTGTGTGTTTGTGTGTCTGTGTGTGTGTGTGTCTGTGTGTGTCCGTGTGTGTCTGTGTGTGTGTGTGTGTGTATGTGTGTGTGTGTGTGGGTCTCAGTGTGTGTCCATCAGTGAGTCCTCACTGTGACTGTGGTTTTATGCACCTGCCCATCATTTGTTCATTTATCTGTCACTCCTGGTGTTAATGTCAGAGTGAACTCTACATGAGATGGAATCTGTCCATTCCTCCTGGTCATGGATTAGTCTATCTGCTGTTGCATTGATCTTCCATAATCTCCACTCGCTGCTTGATTACTGCTACTTAGACTGATCACAAGTGTGTGTGTGTGTGTGTGTGTCTGAGTGTGTCTGTGTGTCCGAGTGTGTGTGTGTGTCCGAGCGTGTGTGTCCGTGTGTCCGTGTGTCCTTGTGTGTGTGTGTGTGTGTGTGTGTGTGTGTGTGTGTGTCCGTGTGTCCGTGTGTCCTTGTGTGTGTGTGTGTGTGTGTGTGTGTGTGTGAGACGTGCGTGACTGCAGAGGTGTCGTACGCCACACTGAGAGAGAAATGAAGAAAGACAGACAGAGAAAGAAAAGAAAGAGACGCTCTGTTAAGCATCCTTAATCCTTTTTCTCGGAGGGTCGCTCTCTGTGTCTCTCGCATTGGCTTTCATTCATATCTGGCAGCTCGAGCACCTGCTAACCCCGCGGGACAAAGACACGCTCCGTCTCTCAATGGCTTCTCCGGCTGCTTTCAGGCGTGAGCTTTATTTGTGGCTTCATCTCAGCGGCCTGTGGTGTGCAGAGCTCTGCGGTGTCGGTGTGTAAACCTGACGCGTGTGTGTGTGTGTGTGTGCTGCAGGTTCGAGAGGCGGCCCAGGCGCTGCTGTTGGCTGAACTGCGGCGGATCGGTCAGTCGGGCCGGAAGGACACCATTGACATGTGGGCGCCGTATCTGCCGCAGTATGTGGACGCGGTCAGCTCTCGTAAGTGTCATGCTTCTGCCACGTCAAGTGTTCAAATAAAGAAAACATTTCACACACAATATGTATTATAAAGCATCAATACAAATCAACAAAAACCGTGGCAGGGATTAAATCATTAAATATAACTTGTATTAATTAACTTTAGCAATATATTATCTCTTATCTCTCTCTCTCTATACTATTTATCTATTTATTTATAATATTCATTTTATAATATAAAACAAACATGTATAAATAAAAAATTATATATACACACACACATACACACACTTATACACAGTACAGATACATATATTATGTAAACAAAAACTTTTATTTATTTCTGTGACAACTTGCCAGCATCCCAGTACATCCCTAAGTTCTTACAGTGAAAGTGTGTTTTGTACTTCCTGGCACACACAGGAAGTCAGATGCATCTTTAAAGGATGAAGCAGCACAAGCCCTGCTGCTCGTGGGAACGGTGGAGGAGATTCTGGACTGAATCATGAATCTTTGAGATTCTCTCCAGGATCTCAGCGATGGGAAATGTTTTGTTTAGTTTCGTTTACCAGCACAGACCTGATAAACCCGGCTGTCTCAGACCCTGCTTCTGCCACGTCAAGTGTTCAAATAAAGAAAACATTTCACACACAATATGTATTATAAAGCATCAATACAAATCAACAAAAACCGTGGCAGGGATTAAATCATTAAATATAACTTGTATTAATTAACTTTAGCAATATATTATCTCTTATCTCTCTCTCTCTATACTATTTATCTATTTATTTATAATATTCATTTTATAATATAAAACAAACATGTATAAATAAAAAATTATATATACACACACACATACACACACTTATACACAGTACAGATACATATATTATGTAAACAAAAACTTTTATTTATTTCTGTGACAACTTGCCAGCATCCCAGTACATCCCTAAGTTCTTACAGTGAAAGTGTGTTTTGTACTTCCTGGCACACACAGGAAGTCAGATGCATCTTTAAAGGATGAAGCAGCACAAGCCCTGCTGCTCGTGGGAACGGTGGAGGAGATTCTGGACTGAATCATGAATCTTTGAGATTCTCTCCAGGATCTCAGCGATGGGAAATGTTTTGTTTAGTTTCGTTTACCAGCACAGACCTGATAAACCCGGCTGTCTCAGACCCGCGGCTCATCAGAGCAGACGAGGAGTGTGAAAACACAAAATGTGTTCACACTCGCTTCGATTGTTTGCTCCAAACCCGAGTTCGATCCTCCCGCAGGTCTTGTTGGAGTGTTTGTGGTGTATTGATGTTCCTCAAACATTCTGCTTTGGGTTTGTTCTCATCAGTTCAGTCTCAGGTGTGCGCTCTGCTCTTTGTTTTTCTACTTTATGCTTTTTAAGAAAGAGTTGAGCACAGTTTTCCCCCTGTCTTCATGTTTTTCTAATTGAAACGGGATGTTTGAATCTAGTTCCGTTGCTTGCTAGTGATTGGCAGTTGGTTTTAGGGGCGGGGCATTCTCATTCTAGAGAGCGTCTGATTGGACAGAAATCTGTTTGGTTCAGGATGCAGCATCAATATCTTGCCATAAGAGAAATACTATACATTATACATGTGTATATCAGCTTGAAAGAAAAATGCATTTTGCCAGTGTTGAGAATAAGATTGTGCACCATTCAGAATTCAATTCAGAATGCTTTTTAAATTCCAATTAAAATTCAAGAATTTGAGTTAAATATGAATTGAGGAAGCAACCAGGATGCGGAGTTGTGGTTTGAATTTGAATTTTAAAAAGTAGAATTCAAATTAATTCAAATTTGAATCGATTCAAATTAGTGTTATTTTTTTAACTAGAAAATGTCAAGATAAATCTTGTCAAGCCGTTTTTGAAAGATTTTAAATTAAAAAGTAAAAACATCCTTGAAGTTTAAAGGTTTATAGGCCTTACGGACAGATAGAATGATAAATAGATTTTTTTTCAAAGAAATTAATACTTTTATTCAAAAAGGGCACATAAATTGATCAAAAGTGACAGTAAAGACATTTATAATGTCAAAAGATTTCTATTTAAAATAAATGCTGTTCTTTTGACGGCTACCACAGAAATATTGGGCAGCACAACTGTTTTTAACATTGATAATAATCAGAAATGTTTCTCGAGCAGCAAATCAGTATATTAGAATGATTTCTGAAGATCATGTGACACTGAAGACTGGAGTAATGATGCTGAAAATACAGCTGCGCATCACAGAAATAAATTACATTATAAAATATATTCACATAGAAAACAGCTATTTTAAATCATAATAATATTTAACAAATTTTACTGTATTTTTTATCAAATAAATGCAGCCTTGGTGAGCAGAAGAAACTTCTTTCATTAAAACATTAAAAATGTTAATTATTCCAAACTTTTGATCGTTACTTTAGATGATCTTAAAGCTAATAGACAATCAACTAAAAACATCTGAAAGGTTGGCAGCATGATTGTGAAATATGTATTACAAATCAGCAATTTCAGTTAAGATGTGCTCTTAGAAGACAGCTGACTGTGGAGGCAGTAGACTGCTCATTAGGGTTTATAACAGAGCCAGTGTCACCTACAGTATATAGAATACTGTGTGTGTGTGTGTGTCTCTGACTCTTATCGGCCGTTGATGGGAGGCAAGCAGTGGCCCCTGGGAATGGTTGCCATGGTGACGGTTGCTGGTCAGTGTAATGTTACCGTGGCAGCAGTGACCTCAGCAGGGTACAGGACTGCAGGGGTCAGTGAAAGCGATCCGTCACACACACACACACAGTTATCGAGTGTGTAACGCCACGACTGTCTTGTGGCATTTCAGTCTTTGCTCTTTCCTTGAGATGATCTTTTACAATGAGATGTTCAGAAACATCCAGATGTTTATATCAGCGCTGATCAATACATCATCAGTCCTAATTAGTGCTGTTCACTGTTACTGTTCCTCATAGCTAGGTTTACTAACACTGGGTATTAAAATTAAGCATGTAACTCGTCCTTGATTCCTCAAATCATGTGTTTTGTTGAAGAGACATTTTTTGGAGAATAGTATAACTGATATCATATTTAATGAATTTAATTATGAATTTAGTAATAAACTTATGGTTTCCACTTTGCAAATGGTAAATTTAGGAAAAAGTATTACATTAAATGAAAATCTAGTCAATAATTACATTTTGTTTTTAGTTCCTGCATGCAAACCAGAAAATGGAAACAGATCAAATGATGCAGATAAAAATGTACACTCGATTTTACATTGTAATTTAAACAAATTAAATCACAAGTGTCTGGCATTTTGTCTTACATCACTGGATATTTTTCGGCAATATTAGCAGATATTGAGATATTTTGGAGATTTTTGTATGTTTTTGTGCACTTGTTAATTGTTGTTTTTTTTCATATTCTGGAGATTTTTTTTAAAATATTTTTTAAAATGTTTGTGAACTTGTTAAATGCCTTTGCAGGTAATATTGCTTTTTTTTTTTGGAAAATACTATAATTAATTTGATATAATGATATTACATGTGAGTTTAATTACACATTTAGTTAAATATTTTTGAAAATGTTTGTGAACTTGTTAAATGCCTTTGCAGGTAATATTGCTTTTTTTTTTGGAAAATACTATAATTAATTTGATATAATGATATTACATGTGAGTTTAATTACACATTTAGTAATGAATTCATGGTTTTCACTTTGCAAATGATTGCATAATGTAATGGAGGAGAAAGTGTTGCATTAAAGGCAAATCTAGTCAATAATTATATATTTTTTGCATGCAAATCAGAGAATTGAAATCATCTGGTGCAAATAAAAATATACACTAGATTTTACATCACATTTTGAACAAATTAAATCACAATATCTGTCTTAAAACACTGAAGATCTTTTTGGGAATGTTTTATATATAATATTCCTCATTAAATATAAAGTTCTCATGCTGTCATGATTAATTTAGATTTATTCCCTGGTTTATAAATATGTGTGTAGTTTCTCTCACACAGCGTCTCTCTGTGAGTCAAGCATTCAATGGCACATTTTACTCTTCATATTTCTGAATCTTAAACACAGACTCATTTAGATGTGTGCGTCGCGTCAGCAGCAGCGCTGGAACGAGTCTCAACGGCTTTTGATTTGCAGTCAGACTGAAAGGTTTTTAAGCTAATCTGTGCCTCTATTCCAGTTAAAGGTCAGCTCTCGCTCTCACAGAAACAGCACAGATGCATGCTGGGCATTAGCTGCTCTGGAAATGAATAAATGACCTTTTCCTGTTCACAAAAACATGCGGAATAAACCAGAAAAACCACACACACGCAATGAAAGCCAGACAGGTGCATTCTGGGGTTTTTGTCATGGGTTCAATGTTATATTTAGCACAATTACCTCAAAAACGTGTTTTCAACATTGATAATAATCAGAAATGTTTGTTGAGCAGCAAATCAGCATATTAGAATGATTTCTGAAGATCATGTGACACTGAAGACTGGAGTAATGATGCTGAAAATTCAGCTGCAGATCACAGAAATAAATGACAGTTTAACAGGTATTCACATAGAAAAGAGGTATTTAAAATTGTAATAATATTTCACAATTTTGTTGTTTTTACTGTATTTTTTTTTTATTGTTTTCATTTTAGTTTCCAGGCTGCAGAGGGGACTAGACTTCATGCTTGACTGTGTGTGTGTGTGTCTGTGTGTGTGTGTGTGTGTGTGATCCTCTGTTCTGGGCTCTATTCACCCGTCACTTCATTAAGCAGACCTCCATGAACTTCACTCAAACACACACACACACACACACACACAC
>NW_015628342.1:139714-140206 GCF_001515625.1 Sinocyclocheilus rhinocerous
TGTTTATTTTTTTGTATTCTTTTACTTTTTATTTATTTTCTTGTACTTCTATTATATTTTATCTTTTTATTTTATTTTATTTGTTTTTATTTTTATTTTTTATTATTTTTATATCGTAACACTTAATTTTATTGTATTGTATGTTGTGTTTTTATTTTATTGAAATTTTTAAATATATTTTATTGTGTTGTGTTTTTATTTTAGTTATTATATTTATTTTTCTCTTTATTTTTCTTTTGTTTTATTTGTGCTGTTTTCTTCCTTTGTTTTTCTTTTTATTTTACCTTTTTATTTTCTTTTTTTTTTTAGATTTTAACTATTATATTATATTTGTTTAATTTTTCTTTGAATTTGTCTTTCAATCTATTTAATTTTAATAGGATTTTTTTATTGTACTATTTATTTATTTTTATTTTTTCCTTTTCATTGTCGTTTATTTAATTTGTGTTATTCTCTTCCTTTGGTTATTTACTTTATTTTTATATATATATA
>NW_015628342.1:140402-155188 GCF_001515625.1 Sinocyclocheilus rhinocerous
TGTTTTTACTGTATTTTTTTTTTATTGTTTTCATTTTAGTTTCCAGGCTGCAGAGGGGACTAGACTTCATGCTTGACTGTGTGTGTGTGTGTCTGTGTGTGTGTGTGTGTGTGTGATCCTCTGTTCTGGGCTCTATTCACCCGTCACTTCATTAAGCAGACCTCCATGAACTTCACTCAAACACACACACACACACACACACACACAGAAAGAAACGCTCGCTCAGGCAGCTGTTGTCTCCTTGATCATCTGAATGAATGAATGACTGCTGTCCTTTTTTCCTCATCTTTTGCGTTCTCTCACCCTCCCTCCATCACTTGTAACTTTTAGGAGTTATTGTTGCAGAAACTATTCCGAAACCTTTGACATCACAATCATTAATATTTGATTTTGTAAAATTCATTGATTTATTTATTTTGTTTAGTTTTTCTTTATTTGTTGTTTAACTTTTTTTATTTTATGTATTTTTAATTATTATTTAATTTATTGGATATTTTATTTTTATTTTATTTAAAAAATATTTTCTTTTATTTTTCCTTTGTTTTGTTTTTGCTGTCCTCTTCCTTTGGTTGTTTATTTTATTTGTTTATTTTTTTGTATTCTCTTGCTTTTTATTTATTTTTTTGTACTTCTATTATATTTTATCTTTTTATTTTATTTTATTTGTTTTTATTTTTATTTTTTATTATTTTTATATCGTAACACTTAATTTTATTGTATTGTATGTTGTGTTTTTATTTTATTGAAATTTTTAAATATATTTTATTGTATTGTGTTTTTATTTTAGTTATTATATTTATTTTTCTCTTTATTTTTCTTTTGTTTTATTTGTGCTGTTTTCTTCCTTTGTTTTTCTTTTTATTTTACCTTTTTATTTTCTTTTTTTTTTTAGATTTTAACTATTATATTATATTTGTTTAATTTTTCTTTGAATTTGTCTTTCAATCTATTTAATTTTAATAGGATTTTTTTATTGTACTATTTATTTATTTTTATTTTTTCCTTTTCATTGTCGTTTATTTAATTTGTGTTATTCTCTTCCTTTGGTTATTTACTTTATTTTTATATTTTTTATTGTAGATTATTTTATTTGTTCCTTACTTGGCTTGTTCTATCTATTCATTCACACGCCTCCTCTTTCTCTCCCTCACCTTCGCTCCTCAAGCTTGGCTCCCCTGTTAGGATGTTGAGGGCTGGGATTTACCCTTCCCAGCATCCCCTGGGGTGATGAGCGGTGGGAGGGACGGATGAGCGGGTGATTAAACCAGTCCTCGGGCGGTTCTTCCGTGAGAGAGCGCTCCGGCCTGCGGATGTGCCTCTATAATCCCACACAGCTCGCGCACACACACCCTGAGGCTGAACGCCATCCACACACACACACACACACTCACACTCACGCTAAAAACCCTCCAGACCAGCCGTTTATCTTCAAGGAATATTCTGGGTTATTTACAACTTAAGCTCTATCGACAGCATCCGTGACAAGCTGTCAGTTCCCTTCAGAAGAGTTCAGTCTCTGGCCTCAGACTGTAAAAACACAAAACATTCTTATTCTTAATGCATCGCTGCATTATGCTCATTCTTAATGCAGTAATTCTTAATGCATAATGAATTATGATCATTTACGAGATGATAAACTAATGCCTTTTGGTATTACTGGCAATGAATCTGGATTGATGTATGATATATTAAGTGTGAATCCTGTATGTGCAAGAACGAATGAGATTTGAGATCTGCAACTAAAATTGCAGGATATTCCTCAGATAAAGCTGTCATATGACCTCATAAGGTTTGGAATATAATGCATAGGACCGGTTTTATTTTTGTCTTTTTTGAAGCTTGACAGATCTAGTCACCATTCCTTTTCATTATATGGCAATATATGTATATACTATTACATACTATAATAATTTTTATATATATTTAGAATTCGTTATATTTTCTGTTTTCACTTTGATTTTAGTTGAAGTTTTAATAATTTTGTTAAAATATATTTTTAATATGTATATAATTTTCTATTACTTTTTCAGTTTTATATTATTTTTTATTTATTTATTTTACTTTTTTTATTCATTTTGTATTTTAGTTGTAATTTATTTTCAATTAGGATTATATATGTTTTACTATTTTTATTATTATTAAATATTATTATACTTAAAAAAAATTTACTATACTTTTATTATTATTAAAAATATTAAACGTTATTATTTTGATTATTATTATTATTATTTTAGTACTTCAACTTGAAAATGAGAAATGTTGCCTTGGCAACTAGCTGAAATAAAATAGGTTTTCATTTATATTTTATTTCAGTTAACATTTATTTCGGCTAATGAAATGTTAGTTTTAGTTAACAGTAATAATCCTGGTGTGAAGATTTATTAAAATTTGCTTTGCATGGAAGTTTTTGTTTTATTTTGTTTTGTTTTATTACATTTATTTTTTTGCATTTTATATTTTTAGTTCTGCATTCTCTAGTATATAATTTAAGTATGCAAATACAATACTCTAATAAGCATAAAAATTCACAGCACATATATTTATGATCAAATCAAACATTTTAAATGGTTGCTTTTTGGATACTTATGTTTTAATTTTTTTTGTTTATTTTTATTTTTAGATACATTTAAAAACCTAATTTATTTTTATGATCTGAAATGAATGATGAACCTTTTAAAGAGGCTCAGAAAGCATTCCAGCACAAGCTTGAATCATGTATTGTCTCGGATAAAGAGAGAAACCGGTCTCACTCCATTGTGTTTTCGGTGTCCTTTTGTTCCTGTAATGTTGACACGCTGGTCGTCATAATGTGGTCGGTGTGTGGCGTGTGAATGAAATCACAGTCAGGTTGTGCTGAGAAGCTGCGCTGAATCTGAGAGCGGTCCCCTGTGAGCACACAAAGGGTGGAGGCAGAGGGAGGATGGATGGGGTTAACAAGGCCGGCTGGAAGCACTGTGTCATGCTTGACACGGCCGTTTGACCTTGCTGGAGGCCGATCTCACCCAACCGACACAGCATCTCTGAATTATGAGCTGCTCTGTGTGTCTCTGTGTGTGTGTGTGTGTTGGTATCACGCTGTGAAGTCGTCTTGTGTTTATATGCCTCACTGAAGACACACAAAACTCACAATCACAGCTCAAGCCGTCAAAACGAACACTCGTGAACCGTCTGGCTCACATTATCACGCTTAAAAAATCAAACACTGTGGTGGTGACTTCCTATAATTAATGTTCAGGTCATGAATTCACTATAATATTCAGATGGGGTGGTGTTTTACCAGACACTAATAAGCCATATTTTATTTACTATCTTTGAAATTGGAACCTCATAAGTGAGTGATTTGGAACATCTAATGTTGCAAATGTGTTCCAAATATGTTTAACTGTAACGATTTTAAATGTTACTTTTATGATCAAATGGAATTTCTATTTAAAAGTGATTGTTTGTCAAATTGGGTGTATTTTATTCTCGGATATGGTTGCCATGCATTGTGGGATTGCCTTTTCTGTAAAGAAAATGCAATGTGATTGTGATGCTCTCTTATAATTAATTTTTAATATTAGACTTAATTTACTTGGGAGTCTGATCTTGCGCCTGTTTGTCCCAGGGTTATTATAGTTAACTAAAACTAAAACCATAAAAACAAAAATAAATAAATTAGTGTGTGTGTGTGTGTGTGTATATATATATATATATATATATATAAACTGAACTAAACTTTAATTTATTTTATTTTATCTAGGCAAGGCAGCTTTTTTATTTAGTTTAACTGAATAAAAATAATTATATAATAATTATTATAACTAAATAAAATAATTAAAACAGTCAATTCAAAAATAAAAATAATAACTAAATACTATATAAAAACTATATAGACATAAAAAAAAATAATAAAAATGACAAACACAACAAAATTACTAAAGCATTGACTAAAATTAAAATAATGATAATAATGGTAAATTAGTTTTATTTTAGTTTTTAGTCATTTTAGTAGTATTTTTATATTTAGCTTGTATTATTAGTTTTATTAACTTAACTTCAACTTATTTTATTTCAGTTTCACTTTTTCATCTAATATTAGTTACACACATGGAATAGTCAGTATTGTCCATTAAAAATAATAATAAACTTAAAAATGATGTCAGTGGTGATTCTCATATTCTCTTAACTGTAATACGACATTTTCTTTAAATCAGCTCAAATTAAGGTCAATTAAGTATAAATACTTTCAATTTAGGTAACATTTTTTTCACATTGCAATAATGAGAATGTATTTTATTTATTATTTTGATTTTGTTTTATTTATTTTTTATTTTGCTTTTCATTTAATTAAAAAAAAAATGGTAGTGACTTTTTTTTTTGGACTGTGTTAATGCAAATATCTCTCATTGCATTGGCCTGTCAGAGCGGGTTTGTTTTTCTGCTCTTGCGTGTGTTTTTCTCTCTGTTCTGTCAATCAGATCGTGATCAGTCTGACAGAGTTTAAAGCTCAGTCCGGTTTCTCTCTCTGCCGAGGATTGGCGGGGGTCTGGGGGTCTCATTAATTAGCGCACCGTCTAGATTAGCTCATTCTCACCTTTAAGCAGCATTGATTAATTTGCAGCCTCTTTAATGAAAAGCTTATTTTAATTGGTAATTCCAGGATAAGCGCTGAATGAAGGCGCGGAATGGAAATGGTGGTAATCAGCCGCTAAAGCTTAATAAAGCCTCGATAATACAAAGCACCAATAAACCCTGATGAGCTTTTTAACGAGGTTTGCGGAAAAGAGGCGACAAGAAAAATGCCGTTTAGTTGCCGCGGCAACAACTGAATTTTCACTCTGTGATTGGTTTGTTTGCAGCGGGAACCGCCCCCGAGACCGCCCAGCCGGCCCCGCCCCCTGCAGAAGCCCCGCCCACCGAGACCAAAGCTCCAGAGGAAGAGATGGACGTGACGGATGATGACATCACTGCAGGTATGGATGTTTTTCCCACAGTGCCAAATTCCTGAGTTTCATTTCAGTCTCCTTTCTCTGTTCAGGTGTTTTTCTAATGACTACGGAACCAGGGTTATTATAGTAAACTAAAGGGTAAATAAAAAAATAATTACTTGAAATAAAATTTTGTTTAGCATGATTTACTAAAATTAATTAATTAAAATTAATAAAACTAACATTGAAATTTAAAAATGAATGAAAATCACTATTTAGAACTAGTGATGCATTGAAATTTACCGAAACCAAAATTAATTTAGTTTTAATTTTTCATTTAGACAAAAATTTAATGAATTAATCAAATTTGTTTAATAATCAACACTCAACACATCATTTTATATTTAATGATATAGTTATGTTTTCACTCCAGCTTGTTGTTGAAAGCCTTCTTATTTCTGTTTTAATTTTAGTTATTTGAGTACATCAAATTAAATGAGAAATTATGAAATTAAATAAGTAATTTTATTGTATTTTTTCAGTCAATATTTATTTTATTTCAGGTGATGAAAGTGTTTTAATGGTTTTATTTAAAATTTTGAAATTGATTTTTTTTTTTTTAGTTAATGATAGTAACCTCCTATTGAATAATAGATTATATCTGGTGTCATTTTTGTAATATAAAATTGCAGAATTTCTATAAACAATTTATTTGGCTATTATATATATTATATATTATGAATTTATCAGATGCTTTAATCCAAAGCAATTTACAAAAGAGAAGCAAAAGCAATTAATCAAAGAGCCAACAATATTTGTAATATACAATGCCAGGTTTATTAGACAACTAGATTAGGATATAAATTAGATTAAGATGCATACAATATGCTCAAAACTGGTCTTTATTAATCTGTAAAGACGCAGGATTTTAGTAAGACTGTCTGTGACACAGGCAGCTCTCAACTCGGACGGTTCGCCTGATTTAATTCTGCAGAATAAATGGAAAAACAATGTCAATAAGTGAAAAATGAGAGTAGAAAATGATAAATCGTCAAGCATGTCTGTGCTATTGACTGGATGCAGAGAGCCGACTGGACTTCAGCAGAGACGCTGCCTTTCAGTAGTGCTAGAAACAGTGATTGCTTTACAGACGTGTGTGTGTGTGTGTGTGTGCAAGATAGCATGGCTTTACAAAATGCTTCTGTTTTGTTCAGATTTATATGATTCAGTGCAAATACATGTGGAAATCGCATCAATTCACAATGATAAACTCAAGCTCCAGCCTACAGGTTTCTTTCATTGGGAAATACAGAACTAAACTGGCTCATTATTGTAGGTTTTCACACTGGATAGAAGGATGTTTGGATAGAGAGAGGATCGATGGAGAGATAAACAGTGTCTCACCTTAATGTGATGAAAGTGTTTCCTGTTAATCCTCCTTAACCAGCTAAACCGTACTGACGTGCATGAGAACTGTGACTTTATAAACGTCTTTATTGTCTCTGCATGTCAGGTTGGTGTGTGTATTGATTGATCTCAGATTGATTGAAAACGTAAATGTTTGTGTTTTTGGGGAAACGGCATGTCATTTTTACTGCACGGACAAAACAGAATTAGTTTTTCTGTTGTGCTTTTGAAAGGTTTCACATACAGACGACAATCTGCGAAAACGACAAAAAAACGCTGCATTATACATGCTCGGCCAGTAGTTGGCGACTGTGCAATACGCATGCTCGTGATGTCACCATTTTCACAAATTTGTGTTTTCGTAGTTTACAATAAACAATAACGGTATTGTTTTCAAAAACGTGCACTTTGAAGTCTGTTTTCAAACGTTCACATTTTCAGCCTCCCACGATTCCATTGTCGTATAAATAAACGGCCAAAACGCGTAAAAAATGGTTGTGTAAACATCCCTTCAGTGAATTCAACAGAACTATTAAAAAACTGTTTTGTTCATTGAAATAAAGCTGAAATAAAATAAGGCACAAATATTAGATGGAAAAATTAGAAACTGATGTTTTAGCACTAAAATTGCTGAATAACCAAAAAAAAATTTTTTAACGTATTATTTCATATTTAAAAAGAACAAGAATACTAATAAAACTAATAATAATGGCATAATACTAACAAAAGTGACATAAGCACATAAAAATGAAAACAAACAAATCTAATTCAAAATATGAATAAAAACTGTAATAGAATATAAATAATACTAAAATAACACGTGATGCTCAATGCTGCAAAAAACTTGTAAAGAAATCTGATGCAACATGACCAAATCTAAATGTAATGATGTGAATTGACACTTTTCAATAATATTCCCATTTCCTTTTAACCGCTACAGCTGTAATAGATTTGGTTTGTGCAGGGCCATGTCTTGCCCACTTATCGTGAATTAGTGGGGCATTTTTGTTTATTTTGGTGACATTTTTGCCCCATCTCACTGTTAATTTCCAACACTATTTTAATATAATTCAAGTCAAGTCACCATTATTTATATAGCACTTTATACAATACAGATTGTTTAAAAGCAGATTTACAGGAAAATAATGATTCAAAAATGTGTTTCGTATGGCTGTTTATCCCTGCATATGTCAGTCTGGACAAACGCTTCCATTTCATCTCTCGATGTCTGTGTTGTAGTGCAAGATTTAGTAGTAAAAGAGAAACGTGAGTGTGTGGGAGATGCGGTCAGTCCCAAAAGCAGCTCACTGTCATATTAGGAGCTGGAGAGGTCAAAGGTCAGAGTGAATCCACCCCCACCTTGGATGTCATGATGTTTGATTACGGTTACAGGAAGTGGGCGGAGCAGAGCCGTTGTGTGTGTGTGTGTTTTCACTTGTGTTGTGAAAGCTTGCTTTTTTCTTTAACTATATGCTGTGCAAGTGCGTTTGGACGTCTAATATTTCCCAGGACGGATGAGTCGTCCGTCTGATCGTGACAGAGATGGAGAACTCCTCGGCGAGCGCAGAATTCAGCTCTCAAATGCATCCTCAGTCTGCAAACACACAATCACGTTAGCGCTGCGTAACCTCTTTACAAATACATGATCATTTTACAAACGTGACAGCGCAGACGCACCGCGCTTAGGCTCTGTCTCAAACCGGCTCCGCGCGTTCGCTCAGGACTCAGAATGACAGAGAAGAGCGCTGCAGCCTCTCGGAGGTCAGAGGTCAAAGGTGACGACACCTGTCAGGCTCTTCTCTTGGCTCGGTTCTTCACTTCCTTTCTTTCATCTGTTCTTGTATCACCTCATCTCTTCACATCTCATCTTTTGTTTTCTCTTCTCATCTTTTAGCTTCTCGTCTCGTATATTCTCTGTTTGTTTCTTCACTTCTTCTGTCATCTCTTCATGTCACATCTCATCTTTTATTGTCTCATCTTGTCTCGTCTCATCGTCTCGTCTTGTATATTCTCTTCCATTTCTCTTGTCTTGTCTTGTCTTCTCTTCTCTTGTCTTCTCTTGTCTTGTCCTGTCTTCTCTTCTCTTCTCTTCTCTTCTCGTCTTGTCTTGTATCTATCATCTTGTCTCATCTCTTTATCTTCTCTTGATTTGTTTCTTCACCTCTTCTGTCTTCTTTTCATGTTACATCTAATCTTTTCTCATCTTTTATTGTCTCATCTTGTCTCGTCTCATCGTCTCGTCTTGTATATTCTCTTCTCTTCTCTTGTCTTGTATCTATCATCTTGTCTCATCTCTTTATCTTCTCTTGATTTGTTTCTTCACCTCTTCTATCATCTTTTCATGTTACATCTCATCTTTTATTGTCTCATCTTGTCTCGTCTCATTGTCTCGTCTTGTATATTCTCTTCTCTTCTCTTCTCTTCTCTTGTATCTATCATCTTGTCTCATCTCTTTATCTTCTCTTGATTTGTTTCTTCACTTCTTCTGTCATCTTTTCATGTTACATCTCATCTTTTATTGTCTCATCTTGTCTCGTCTCATCGTCTCGTCTTGTATATTCTCTTCTCTTCTCTTCTCTTCTCTTCTCGTCTTGTCTTGTATCTGTCATCTTGATGTTACATCTAATCTTTTCTCATATTTTGTTGTCTCATCTTGTCTTGTCTCTTCTCTTCTTGTCTCATAGCTTCTCATCTTGTATCTTTTCTTCTATTTTGTTTCTTTACTTCTTTTCTTCTGCCATCTCTTCATGTCACATCTTGTCTCATAGCTTCTCATCTTGTATCTTTTTCTCTCATATATTCTCTTTATGTATCTTCTCTTCCCGTCTCTTCTGTTTATGGTTTGCTTCTTCACTTCCTCCATTATCTCTTCAGGCATAACTTAATCTCTTCATGTCTTGTCTCATCTCTTTTCATCTCGTATCTTGTCCTCCCTTCTCCTCTGTTCATGATTTGTTTCTTCACTTCTTTTCGTCTGTCATCTCTTCATGTCATCTCATCTCTTTGTCTCATCTTCTCTCATCTCTTCTCGTCTCGTATCGCTCTTCTGCTTTTATTTCTTTCTTTACTTATTGTCATCTCTATATGTCTCGTCTCATCTCATCTTGTCCCGTCTCTTCTCGTATCACCTCATCTCTTCTTGTTTCATCTAGTCTCCTCTCTTCTCATGTTGTTCTCATCTTCTCTTCCCTTCTCTTCTGTTTAGATTTTTCTTCTTTTTTCCCTGTCATCTCTTCATCTCTTTTCATCTCATATCTTTTCACGTCTCATATCTTCTCTTCTGTTTTGATTGGTTTCTTCACTACTTTTCTTCTCTCATCTCTTCATGTCTCATTATTTTATCATCTCACCTGTAATCTCACTTCATCTCTTCAGTTCTCCTTTTGTCTCAACATAGCTCTCTTCTCATCTGTTCACAAATCATCTTGTTTCATCTTTTTTCGTCTTGACTCTCATCTTGTCTGTGTTATTTCACTATTATTTATCTACTATTATAGTATTTAATAATATTTTAAATTAGCTTTAATTTTAAATGGTTGGAGTTTATTTCGATTTCACTTTATTTTTTAATAATTTTATCAGGTTTTTTACTCTACTCTCATCTCTTATCTCTTCGGATTGCAGGACTTTAACTTTAATCTGTCAGATTTCTTTCCATCACGTTTAAGCTCATGTTCTGACCTTTAACCCCCACAAACACCCTAGATTGTTTTCTTTTAACAGCCCGTAGATCAGCTACAGCTAAAACCACCTCGTGACAGATCTAGCTGTGTATTTGTGTTCAGTGTGTTCATCAGAAGGTTCTCCATTGGCTTTATGAGTGTGTGAGGGAGCGTTTGCCCTCAGGCTGTTCTGGATCCTCGTAAAACGAACAGTGACTCAATAAAAACCCAAATAGATGAAAAATAAGCCATGATTCCAGCAGCTGCATCATCACACGTGATTCCTTCAAGAAGACCAAACCAAACACCTTCTGTTTGTCTGTTTGCACACAGCAGTTTCTCCAGACTCAAGGGTCTTAACATCTATAAACCTGTTTCTTCATGATTTTTTTCATGACTACATCATTTTTTTCGCATTCAGATCTGATGATGATGATGATGATGTCATAATGGCGCAGTAATGTTGTTCTTAAGATAGAGAACAGACTCCAAGATCATTAAACACATGAAAATTAATAATTTAGTGCAGCGGATCCACACTGGGGAAATTCAGACAGACGGATGTAAAAAATTCAGCTTTGATGTCCAGAGCAAAACCTGTGACCTGATTACGGTGAAGAGAATCAGAGCTTACAGGAAACTGAGAGAAGAGCGCCTTTTTGTTTTGTTTTTTGGTGTTGGAATCTTGTGGCGTTTGACCATGTAAAAGTATTGAGTGTAGTTGGCATTTGTTGCTATGCGGTTGCTAGGGTGTTCTGAGAATTTTCTAGGTTAGGTGCTTGCTAGGGCTTTGCTAAGGTGTTTTGAGTGGTTGTTGCTCTACTGTTGCTAAGGTATATTGCTTTTAAGTGTGTTGCTGTGGAGAGTGTTTTAGGATGTTCTTAAGGGCTTCTGAGTGTTTAGGCTGTTGCTATGCAGTTGCTAGGGTGTTTTGAGTGTTTTGGCTGTTGCTATGCAGTTGCTATGGTGTTCTGAGTGTTTTGGCTGTTTCTACGCAGTTGCTAGGGTGTTCCGAGTGTTTTGGCTGTTGCTATGCAGTTGCTAGGGTGTTCTGAGTGTTTAGGCTGTTGCTATGCAGTTGCTAGGGTGTTCTGAGTGTTTTGGCTGTTGCTATGCAGTTGCTAGGGCGTTCAGAGTGTTTTTGGCTGTTGATATGCAGTTGCTAGGGTGTTCTGAGTATTTAGGCTGTTTCCATGCAGTTGCTAGGGTGTTCTGAGTGTTTAGGCAGTTGCTAGGGAGTTGCTAGGGTGTTCTGAGTGTTTTAGGACACACACAAACTTTAAGGCTTATTGCTGGAGGTTTGATCAGCACTAGTGAACAGCACTAGTGAGTGGAGGTGAGAGGCGGGCCGTTAGTTTTGCTGGCAGGATATCGCAGGGTTTAACCCCCTGAAACGGCCCAGAGAGCAGCACGCCTGCTCCCATCAGGGGGTAACAGAGGACGGGGGGTGACAGGGGCAGGAGGGGGTGACAGATGGTCCTGCTCGGGTGCAACACACACACACACACACACACTCAGAGGTTAATAGGCGCTTTTTTGACTGATTTGACAAAGTTGAACACCAGCTAGTGTTGACTACACACAGAGAGACTGCACCTGCTCTCACACACACACACACACACACACACACACATCTAGCTAAATAGTCATGTCATTGCCTTTGATTATTTTGTATAAAGGCAGTAAAAAATTTTTTTGTATTTTTAGAATAAAAATGTATTTTGTTTTTTCTTATATTTGCATATTTATTAAATTTTATTTCATATTTTCACCCAAAAATGTTCAAATATTTACTTTATATGCATATTTTACCCATGTTTATTATTTATTTCCCCCATATTTCATTCCATATATTTCATTATTTTTTGCATATTATTTCCATGTATTCCATTATTTTTTGCATATTTTTACAGATATATCTTTCCTTTTTGTTCATATTTTAGCCTATATTTTTTAAATCCCCCTCATATATTTCATGATTTTTTTAAACATATTTCCACCATTTAATTTTCATATTTTCCCTCATATATTAAAAAATATATATTTTATAAATATATTTTTTCCCTTATTTCCCATATACATTACATAATTTTTTTGCATATTTGTCTCCACATATTTCATATTTTCCTCCATGTCTTATTTTTCTCTTAATTCATTTCATAATTTTTTTAATGAATTTTTCTAATTGAAGGCATCTCTAGATGTGCCCCCAGCAGAGAGAGAGAGTGTGTGTGTGTGTGTGTGTGTGTGTGTGCGCGTACGTGTGTGTTTGTAAACAGATGGGCCAAAATAGTCAAGTGAGTTGTCTGAAGAAGTTGTTTATTGATCACTTCTTTCCATATCTCTTTTTTTGTTTCCTTCTTTGTCTGGGTCTTCTCTTTCTAAATTGCTTCCATGCAGCAAAAAAGGCAAAAGAGCAAAGGATAAAATTAGATTGCAGAATTGATTGTTAGGCTGTGCGTGTGGCTGTGTGTGTGTGTGTGTGTTCAGGTTGATTTCGTTCAGTGCTTCTGTTGTGTTTGCACTCTAGTTTACTGATGACATCAGCACTCGCTCTGAAACTTCCCTGTTTTAAAGTGGCCTGATGGAACTCTTAAAGTTTTTCTTAAAGGGACAGTTCACCCAAAAATGATCAACCTGTCATCATCATGTATTTCATGTTTTTTGTTCATATTTTCCTCAATATATATTTTATTTTATTTTGCATATTTTCCTTGTATTATGATTTTTACATGATATTTTATTTTCAGATTTGCCTCCATGTATTTCATGATTATTTGCATATTTCCCCCCATATATTTTATATTTTTGCATATTCCTCCCATTTCATTAATTTTATCATCCAAAAATGATAATTGTCGTTATCATGTATTTTATGATTTTTGTATATTTCCCCCCATATATTTCATTATTTTTTAGTTCATGTTTTTCCTCATATTTTTATTAATATTTCCCATAATTATTTGCGTATTTCCCCCCATATATTTTATGGTATTTTTGCATATTCCTCATAATTAATTATTTTTGCATATACTTAGATTTCTCATTGATACGTAATAGACAGTTCACCCAAAGATGATCATTCTGCCATCATGATGTATTTCATTATTTTTTGTTCATATTTCACCCCACTTTTTGCATATATTCCCCATATATATTGTGATCCCCCCTCCCCATCAGTTCACATTTTCCTCCATATATGTAATTTTTTTCATATATCCCTCCATATATTTCATGATTATTTGCATATTTTCCCCCATATGTTTTTCCCCCCAATATATATATATATATATATATACAGGTGCATCTCAATAAATTAGAATGTCGTGGAAAAGTTCATTTATTACGTATTCCTTATATATTTTATGATTTATTGTATTATTTTTTATGAATATACTAACCGTTGACTCGGGGACAGTTCACCTAATAATTAAAATGGTCATCATTTATTCTCCCTCATGTTGTTCCAAACCTGACAGACTTCTTACGTAAAACACAAAATGAGATGTTCAGCAGAATGTTCACGCTACTCTGTTCATCAGTGAAAGTGAATGGAGACTGGAGCTGCTCTGAACTCCAGAAAGCATCATGAAACAACAGATCTTCTGAAGTCATACTTCAGCAGCACGAACGTTGTGCTACATTTCTCCCTTTCATGCATGTTTGGAATAAGTGAATGTGGGTTTTTTTTTCCATTTTTGGCTGAACTACCCTTCAAAGGGAGCCAGAAAGCACCTGATCTCACAGACAGAGAGAGCTTCTTTCTCTCTCTCTTTCTTAAATCACTTAATCGCAGAAACATCCTCAAAGAGCCATCATGGCTTTAGAGCTGATCGTCTTGCTTTTCTGTCTTCAAGGCTGTTTCCTTTGAGCGGCTCGACTGTCTTTTGTGAATGTTAAATTGGATGAGTTTCTCTCCCTTAAATGGCCACTTACGTTCCAGTTTTAATGGAATCCGCTTGTGTGTGTGTGTGTGTGTGTGTGTGTGTGTCATATGCTTTCAGTGTGTTATGAGGTGAAGGTCTGTTTCTAATGCACCATTTTAAAAGGAGGAAAATAGACACTTTGTTCAGGCCTGAGACTAAAGACGGTGTGAGAAACTAAAGCAGACACCCAAACACTCCATCACTGCTGAAGCATGCATGTGTTTACTAGCTTAACCAGCAGGGAGCGCTAACACTGATCAAACATACAAGTGCGTTGTTTTGTACTTGGCTTTTAATTCATACTGAAAAAATGTGAAAATTTAGAAATTGCTAGTAAATTTCACAAAACAGTTGGCAAGTTATCTATTGAATTAAATGTACAGTTTTAAAGTAAAAAGACCGGAATTGTATTTTCTTGTAAAATGCACTCTAATAATCTTTGCTTTATTTTAGGGCTGTAGCTATCGATTATTTTACTAATCGAGTATTCTGCCGATTATTCCATCGATTAATCGAGTAATCGGATAAGAAGTCATTTTTCTTTATTAAAGAGCAATACTAAATATGCAAGAGATAATAAGATAGATCTCTTAAAATAAACAACTAATTTGTTTTCTTTTTAGAAAAATTAACATTTTTATTGCTGAAATTGCATACATTAATAACCGTGAAAACTAAACCCATTTAATGTATTTAATTGCCAAATTACATTCAAAATGCAAATACAGATATATCAATAAAATAAATTAAATAAATAAAAATACAAAAATCTATTTCACATTACTTTAAAAAAGGTAAACAGTACAAACTAAAACTAAGGCATAAATCAAAATAATAGTAATAAAAATAATAATAATAATACCTAAACATTGCATTTATGT
>NW_015628342.1:156218-189973 GCF_001515625.1 Sinocyclocheilus rhinocerous
AAACATTGAATACTGATATTTAAAATTATTTTAAAAACGAAAAACCGCCAGCAGGTGGCAGCAAGTCACTGTTAAGAAGTGAGTCATTGCGATTGAACCGAATCATTTAAACGGGTGATTCATTCAGGAACGAAACGCTGTCATGTTGCACAGAGACGCAAAACAGCGCTGTGGATGTGTTTGGAATTGTTTGTTGGCAAAATAAAACAAAAACAGGCAATATAGTGTCTAAAACGCAAGTCTCATAATATTACCTTCTTATTTATTGAACTGTTGAATAAAATCACATTTGTAATCATGCTGATTTTAGAGGTGAAGACTGGCACTCTTCGTGTGATATTGACTAAATTTCTTTCTGTCGTATTTTTATGCACAATGGCGTTTAGTCTTTCACAAAACATAGCTAATGTAGGGACATCATAACTAGGCACCATATTGATTTACGGTCTTAAATATGTCCAGAGCTTTTTTTTTCTTCGTGTGATATTGACTAACCTACTTTCTGTGGTATTTTTATCCACTATGGCGTTTAGTCTTTCACAAAACATAGCTAATGTAGGGACATCATAACTAGCCACCATATTGATTTACGGTCTTAAATATGTCCAGCGCTTTTTTTTTTTTTTTAAGTCTGGTCCCTGTTTTTATACAGGCTATGGTCTGGTCCAGCGTTTATCGGGTTGTGCGTCAGTAATAATGGTCTGTGGGGAAACACGGTGTTCCGTGTGTAGTTACAGTCAATGGACTAAACGAAGCCTCGATGATTTTTTTAAATTCGAGTTACTCGAGGTATTCGAGGAATCGTTTCAGCTCTACTTTATTTACAGTATTGTCAAATATTTATTTTACAATGCAGAAATCACAGCATCAGTTTTAATGTTAAATAATTGGTTTGTATCAGTTATATGCTATTTTCATGTTTAAGTTTTATAATTGATCAGCATGATTTTTTTATTGAAAATTAAAAATGACAATTTTACATTAATATTTTAAATTGTTTTATTCAGCAAGGACACAATAAAGTAATACTTTTATTCATCAAGGATGCTTTAAATTGATCAAAAGTGACAGTAAAGACATTTATAATGTTACGAAAGATTTCTGTTTCAAATAAATGCTATTCTTTTGAACTCTATATTCACCAAAGAATCCTGAAAAATAAAATGTATCACGGTTTGCACAAAAATATTGTGCAGCACAACTGTTTTCAACATTGATAATAATCAGAAATGTTTCTTGAGCAGCAAATCAGTATATTAGAATGATTTCTGAAGATCATGTGCAGTGTTGGGAGTAACGCATTACAAAAGTAATAATATTACAGTAGTATATTACTTTTTGCTGTAACGCAGTAATATAACGCATTACTAATCAAATTTGGGTACTATTATTACTCGGAGTAATGATGCTGAAAATACAGCTTTGATAGCAGAAATCAATTAAATTTTACAATATATTCACATAAAAATGTAAAAATTAAAAAAATAAATTTTTTTTAATTTTTATATTATTTCACAATTTTGTTGGATTTTTCATCAAATAAATGCAGCCTTGGTGAGCAGAAGAGACTTCTTTTAAAAACATTAAAAAATCTTACCGTTCCCAAACTTTTGTACATGATTCTTTAGAGTGTAAATAGTCAGTTTTATAAAAGGTGGTTTGATACTGAAGGTTTTATTGACATCTGACCCCATAGGCCAGACCGGACTGAACCAGGCTACACCAGACCAGCCCTGTAGTCTCTGTAATATTGACCATATCCTCAGTTTATGTCGTCTTCATATCTGCAGAGTGTTGTCTGTCTCTCTGATGCTGGAAGCCACAGTATCGATCTCACCCACAACCCACCGGCGCTCACAGACACTCACACACACTCATGCTGGTGTCTTCATGCAGCACGTCTAGTGTCTGGTCCTCTCTCTTCTGCACACATGTTTCAGATGACACACATGCAAAAAACATCTCTGTTCAGTCACAGACGTGCCACGCTTGAGCTTTTACAAGATGTCTTGATGAATCTATGAGAAATAATGGTTTGGTTTGGTTTGGTTTTTCCTTCTTTAAATGTCATTTGTAACCCATTGAACTCATGGAATGTTGCACGTCAAAATTAAAAGTAAAAAATGTAAAAAATGGGATTTAAAAAAAATATTTTTTATTTAATATGATTTTTGTTGGTAAAATGTAAAATATAATAAAATGTAATGAGATTTTATTTAAAGGGGTCATATGATGCTTTTTTAAAGATCATTATTTTGTGTATTTGGTGTAACAGAGAAGTCTTCTGCTCACCGAGGCTGCTTTATTTGAGAAAAAAATCCAATAAAATCAGTAAAATATTCTTGAATGAAATATTTTTACAATTTAAAACAACTCTATGTGAATATATTGTAAAATGTAATTTATTCCTCTAATCAAAGCTGAATTTTCAGCATCATTACTCCAGTCTTCAGTGTCACATGATCTTCAGAAATCATAAATTCTTATATACAAATAATTATTTACTTGTATAATAATTATTGTTAAATATATGTAATAATTATTCAGTCTATGTCATAAGATTAATAAGTGCTTACATAATATGATGGCAAATATTGTTTTTTTTATTATTAAAAAAATCTAGATTTATCCAGTTGATACGTAGTGTTTTTACCAAAATACATTTCTATTATTGATCTAAAGAAACCAATTAAAATGGCTGAAACATATATATTGTGCATGTCTAGTATTTATTTTTCTTTAATATGAGTTTTAGTGTAAATTGAATAACTGCAAACATTGATATTGAATATGTTGGAATGTTTGTCTCGGTTTAACTTTGTTAATGTGAAATGTGGTCAATGTGGTTTGGTTTTTCTTTCATCAGATGTCATTTGTAACCCATTTAACGTCCATAATGTGACACATTTCTGAGTGTAACAGTATAATAATGTAGGACAGGACTTGATTTACCCATCATGATGTGTTGATTGAGTTTGGTTTGGATAATATTAGTGGTGTTTGTTGGTCGGTTTCACTAATGAAGGGGTGTGTGTGTGTGTGTGTGTGTGTGTGTGTGTGTGCGTGGGCCTCAATCTCTGTAATTCACGCTTGTCCGCAAACAATGAGCCTTCGTTTTTCTTCTTTCTCCTCGTCTCTTTTTTGCTGCAATCACGTGTCTCCAATTTTTTCAGGCCTTTTGGAAGGAAGTTAAAAGTCCTGTTTACCGACAGCTTAGAGCTTAATTGACTGGAAGCCAAATAGAGAGTGTTTGTGCTATTCAGTGCCGCGGCCCATTGATAACGGCGTGTGTGAAAGCCAGCGAGCAGGAGGGGTTTTATTGAAGAGAGACGCGCTCACAATCGCTTTGTGGACTCTTTTATCATGGACACTCGAGCCCCAGTCTCAGCGGACACACACCGACCGTCTGTCGCACTATTGAACTGTCTTTCTCTCTCTATCACACACACACACACACACACACACAGGGAGAGAGTGTAAGGAAAGCACTGACTGTGAAGATGCAAAAGGAAGAAACACTTTATGTGTGTGTTACTGCTGGTATTAGAGATGCACCACAATTTTGCAGATACTGTCAATATTTAAGAAATAAATAAGGTGAATGTGCATTGTTTTTAACTCTTTATTCTGTTAAATGGCTGCTATACTGTATAATTTAACCACTAGTATCCATTTCATATATTTATATATGAACAAAATAGTAAAATATATTGACACACACACACATATATAATTTATATTATATTTATTATTTATAATTGTATTTAATTAAATGATTGCATATATATATATATATATATTAATATATTAAAAGTTTGTGGTGCTCGTCATGACACACAGCAGCCATATATATATATAAATTTTTCACGTAGGGCCAGGTAGGTTTGGACAGCTTTTTTCCCTTAATAAATGAAATCATCATTTAAAAACTGCATTTTGTATTTACTTGCATTATCTTTGCGTAATATTAAAATTTGTTTGATGATCTGAATCTTTTATGTGTGATAAATATGCAAAAAATAAAAAAAAAACAGGAAGGGTGCAAACACCTTTTCACAGCACTGTGTATATATAAGTATAACTGATATAGGCTTATGTTTTATTTATTTTTCCCTTTTTATTCGAAATATTCCCAAATGTGTTAACTATATCATGAAATATCTCGATTCTCAGATGATAGATGCATTTTGCATCTTTATATATTATGTTAGTTGATCTATAATGGGCGATGGGCAAAGTAGCCTAGTGTAATCTATTAACTACGCATAAAAACCTGTCCTTTTACTTAAGTACCAGATATTAGTGTCATGCCGTAAAATATTTTTAATACGACTGACTTTGTATTTAATGTGAATTTAATAGAAACATTGTAATTTAATTATAACTCTTTCATTGTACAGAAAGCATTATCAAAGAACATTTTAAGCACTCTCAAAAACTCTCATTATAATCACTGAAGCTGTTTACACTGTGAAATCTGCACTTATAGCATACACTGTGTACATCTGCACTTCGTTGTTTCTGATGAGAGAATCATCAGAGAGCAGAATTCCTTCAGCGAACGCGTGCATTGAACAAAACATTTCCGAGATGACTCATCTGAACGCCTCTGATTGGTCATTGCATTCATAAGCTCAACAGAATCGCGTGTGATTGGTTACAATATGCAGCTGTAAAACTGGCTCAGCGCCAGCCAAAGATTTTAATTTAGCAGCCGATGCTGTGCCGCACTGCACATTCTAATAACGCCACTGTGATTGTATGAAATATAAAAAATATTATTCTGCTATTTTTGTCTTTTGGAAGCTGCATTCAAAATCCACTTGGCTCAAAAATCTGAGGGGGCACGTGCCTCACTTTGAATGGGCATGACGCCTCTGATGACACACAATACAGGGAGCAGCTTCTCCCTCACCGTTGTGCTGCTTTTGCAAGGTTCTGTGAAAAAGTTTAAGCTTTTATTTGATTATTTTTTGTATGCGTGTGTGCGCATGCGCTTGTGCGTGAGTGTGTACAAGTGTTTGTGCGCGAGTGTGTGTGTGGTTGTAAGGTTGTAATCAGCTCTGTATTCTCAGTTGTTCTCTCGCTGTAGTTGATTAGGAATCTCCAGATATGAGCTCTGGATCATGCGTGTGTATGTTTTAAAGTATCAAAATGTGTTTAACCTTCAGAAGCGAGGGCTGGAGAAGGTCACGTCCTCTTCCTCCTCACTAATAAATTGCGTTTGCACTCGCTGGACGTTTCACAAGACCTTCAGACTCTTCTGACTCTGACCCCTTTATGTTTTCTAACTGATGAGACTTACTGCTTTCCTAAAATGGGCAATCAAATCTCCCAAAATCTCATGGGCTTTGATTGACCAAGGCAACCACCCAGGATACCTTAGCAACCACTCGAAGTACCCTAGCAACTTATAAAGTTATACAGCAAATTATACAGTTATATTATTTAAAAAATATATTAAAGTGCCCCTGTAACGTAGTTTGTAGATCGGGAAGGAGGAGGCGGGAACCGGCGAACACTCAAAGAAAACTTTAATAATAAAATATGAACCTTTCATTACCCATAATAGGGGCACTTTAATAAATATACTGGTATAAGTAACTATGAAGCATTTATTATTTCATTAAACAGTACATTTATACTTAAAAATATTTAACAAAATATATTTATTTAAATTAAAATTTTAGTATATTAATATAATTGTGTTATATTAAAAAAATGAAATATTTTATATTGTACAGTTGTAATATTTTAAATATATAAATGTATTGCGCTGGTATATGTAACTATGAAGTAATTATTTAATTAAACAGTAAATTTATATCTTTTTAAAAATAATATAATTATATCATAATAAAATAATGATGTATGATAATGTAATCACAAAATTATATATATTCTTATTATAATAATTGTATTTTATATTATACAGTTAAACATTTTAAAATATAAATATATTGCATTGGTATAAAAAACTATGATAACTATTAAATAAGTAAATTCATATTTTAAAATAATATAATTATATAATAATAAAACACCCTAACAACCGCCTAGCAATGCCCTAGCAACCACCCAGAGCCCTCGGGACAAATAGATTCTCAGTCAGGAAAACAAGGAAGACCAAAACTGAATTGACAAAATGGAGCATTTGCACCTAGCAACACCCATAACACCCTAGCAACCGCCTAGCAACACCTTAGCAACCACCCAGAGTGCCCTCGGGACGAATAGATTCTCAGTCAGGAAAACAAGGAAGACCAAAACTGAATTGACAAAATGGAGCATTTGCACCTAGCAACACCCATAACACCCTAGCAACCGCCTAGCAACACCTTAGCAACCACCCAGAGTGCCCTCGGGACGAATAGATTCTCAGTCAGGAAAACAAGGAAGACCAAAACTGAATTGACAAAATGGAGCATTTGCACCTAGCAACACCCATAACACCCTAGCAACCGCCTAGCAACACATTAGCAACCACCCAGAGTGCCCTAGCAACCACCTAAAATCCTAGGGACAAATAGATTCTTGGTCAGGAATACAGAAAGACTGAAGCTGAATTTACAAAACGGAGCATTTGCACCTAGCAACACCCATAAAACCCAAGCAACTGCCTAGCAACACCTTAGCAACCACCCAGACTGCCCTAGCAACCACCTAGAAGTGATCCTTCATCTTTAGCTTTAAGACTCCTCGGGATGAATAGATTCTCGGTCAGGAATACAGAAAGACCACAACTGAGCATTTGCACCTAGCAACACCCGTAACACACTAGCAACCGCTTAGCAACCACCCAGGATATCCTAGCAACCACTCAAAATACCCTAGCAACTTCCTGGCAACACCCTAGCAACCAGGAATCAGGTCAGGAATACAGAAAGACCAAAACTAAATTGACATAACCGAGCATTTGCACCACCCATAAAACCCTAGCAACTGCCTAGCAGCACCTTAGCAACCACCCAGACTGCCCTAGCAACCACCTAGAAGCGATCCTTCATCTTTAGCTTTAAGACTCCTCGGGATGAATAGATTCTCGGTCAGGAATACAGAAAGACCAAAACTGAGCATTTGCACCTAGCAACACCCGTAACACACTAGCAACCGCTTAGCAACCACCCAGGAAATCCTAGCAACCACTTAAAATACCCTAGCAACTTCCTGGCAACACCCTAGCAACCAGGAATCAGGTCAGGAATACAGAAAGACCAAAACTAAATTGACAAAACCGAGCATTTGCACCACCCATAAAACCCTAGCAACTGCCTAGCAGCACCTTAGCAACCACCCAGACTGCCCTAGCAACCACCTAGAAGTGCTCCTTCATCTTTAGTTTTAAGAGTCCTCGGGATAAATAGATTTTTGGTTAGGAGTACAGAAAGACCAAAACTGAGCATTTGCACCTAGCAACCACCCAGAGTACCCTATCAACTGCCTAGTAACCACCTATAAGTAAATTCTGCTCCACGTCCTTCTTTTTCTGTTTTAAGACTCCTCAGGACAAACAGATTCCCGGTCAGGAATACAGAACGACTGAACCTGAATCGACAAAACAGAGCCTTTGCTTTTGTTTGGGCATAAAGTGCAGAGCAAAAACAGCATTTATTTCCTAGCATGGGATTTCTTGCTCCTGCATTGTAGGGTAGCAGAGATCAATCCTTTCCCACAATCCCCTGCTATCAAATGTTACCTGCCTGCGTATCGGTGATCAATGGGCCGGCGGATCAGGCAGTGCATCATGGGAGCTGATAATCCATGATGTCGGAGCGGCTGGCGTAGGAACGCCGGAGCGAGTCGCAGCGCATGATGCTATTGATCCGTTTCCCAGCGTGAAGGAGCGTCTGCGGCATCTTTCTCATTGTTCTCCATCTCCCTCTCTCCGTCTAATTGATGCTTTCTCCTCTTTGATAATTTTATTATCTGTCCGCCCCGATCCGGCCGTTTTTCAGATGGAAATACGCGGAGGAACGGCGCAGTCATCCGGCCTTTTTAGCTGATTTTGTTTGGAGCGGCAAATGCAATTCACGTGCAATGACATTACGATAGATCGGCCGGTATTAAAGATACGGCGTCGATACTGTTCATAAATCAATAACCAGAGACGGCGTAATCCATCCCGAAGACGTTTGTTCTGTCGCTTATTGCATCCGACGTGAAATATTACAAAACGGCTGATCGTCAGAGCCATTTTCTCCTATTATAATGGCAGGAGTCACAATGATGGCAGTATGTGCTCAGTAATGTTATTGTGAAAACAGCCCGACTTATAAACACTGACAGATGACAATAATCATGCGATTGGATTAAATGCATCAGAAAAAGCTATAAAAACATCAAGCAAAATAAAGAAATAATAGTTTGCTTAACATTTGAACCAGGTGTATTTTAAACTTTATCTTCTGTTATGAACAAAACTTGCTTATATATATATATATATATATATATATATATACATATACATACATACATACATACAGTATATAAAAGAGATATTACTGTTTATTCTTTACATTTATATAATTATATAAAGACATTATTTATTTTAGTAGTTATTAACGAAAAAAAACTAAATTTATACTTTAATATTATATTACCATTTTATTATAATAAATAATTGTTTTATTTTACATTAAAATGTAAAATATAATGCAATACATTAAAAATGAATGTATTGTACTGGTACAATGAAGTACTAATTTAATATAATATATTATATAATACATTAAAATTTTATAAATGAAAGTAATAATATAAATTAATTATTTCAGAATTCAATCAAAAACTTCTTTATATTTTAAAATTATATAATAAAAATAAGTGTTTATTATAACATGATTGTAAAATAATGTATTTGTATTATAATAATTGTAGTTTATGTTATATTACTATATTTTAAAATAGAAATATATTGTTCTGGTATAAGTAACTATAAAGTAATCTTAACAGTAAATTTAAATTTTGAAATAATATAAATAAAAATAAAAATGTATTAAATAGTTATAAATAGTTAATATAATATAATATAAAAAATTAAAGATGTTTTAATATAATTTTATTTCTGAGTTATTTTTAAAATACTTGATCTTTTCTTATTTTTATTATTTTATTTGTCAACTGTGTTCACCGCTTTGAAGGGTGTACAGTTGCGATTTATGTGTGTGTGCTTTAGTTACGTGTGTGTGTGTGTGTGTGTGTGTGTGTATTGTGTTGAGCGGTTGATAATTGCATGTATTTTCCATTCTGTTCTGTCACAGTTTGATTTGGTTTCACCTTGAATGCAGCACCGCGGTATTGATTCAGCTGATCTCACACACACACACACACACACACACACACAGATCGACGGCGGCCATGTTAGGCACCTGCAGGATGGAAAGGCCGTTTCTTTCATATTGCTTTCACAATATATGGCCTCTAAATACAGTCACAGCAGTATTTTTAATGCTCAAATGTCACAGTATGAGATATAAAATATTAAAATGTGTTATTTATTGTAAAGAAAGACGCATAAACACACTTTACACACAAAAGATATGAAGTTTGAGGTTTGAAATATACTTGAGAAAAAAAACATTAGACCAGTGTTAAGTATCATTAAGATACTATTATAGTTTATTATTTTGAATCAGTTTTTATTTTTATATTTTCTGTTTTAATTTTAATTCTAGTTAAAGTTTTAGTAATTCTCTTGTTTTTGTCATATATGTAATCATAGCGTGCCGATATACAGCCATATCATGCAATTATACAACAGTTTGACGGCACGAGTGTGTAAATACATAAAGAAAATGACAACAGAGTGTCTTTAAAAGCCCTCTTTTGTGCGAACTACTTCCTTCTGCCATGGATTCAAATCAAAGTTTGACAGTTTAACGGCTGAGCCCAAGCCTCCATTACTAATTCCAAAACATCACTTTAGAACTAGTAACGAAGGAACGTTGAGTTGCTTCATTAAAAGCTTATTGTATTACTGCAGTAAACGCTCGCTGTATTATGTAGAGTATTATGAGAGAGAGATGGACTGAGCGAGTGTTATTACCTGCATCTGATACAGCATTCATTCTTCAGATCGGTCTCGTAATAACAATAAACATTAGTTTGAATGTCGGCTGAGGAAAGCGATATCTTTGTCATAACATTAATATCCTTTGTTAAGGGTGATTTTGCTGCTCGGTGCATTTGTTCGCTGCATTTCCGACCTCTGAGGGACGACCCATGTGGTTCGCGTAGATCCGTGGGGGGGGGGGTTGGTTCATCATTAGAAACATTTATAAATCTGTTGTTTACAAAGAGAAGTTTCAGAGTCATATGATCCTTCAGAAATCATTCTAATATGCTGATTTTCTGCTCAAGAAACATTTTTGATTATTATCAATGTTAAAAACAGTTTTGCTGCTTAATACTTTTGTGGAAACAATGATACCACTCAAACATTTGTATAAGATTTAAAAAAGAGAGAGAAATTAATAATTTTATTCATCATGCAAGAAAGTGATAAAAAGTGAGTAAAGACATTTAAAATTATTTCTATTTAATAAATGTATTAACAAATGTAATTAATATATTTGATAAATGCAAATAAATGCTGTTCATTAAACTTTATATTTATCAAAAAATCCTGAAAAATAAAGTCTATCACCATTTCCACACAAAATATCAAGCAAAAAAATTGTTTTCAACTAATAATAATCAGAAATGTTTCTTGAGAGTCAAATAAATTGTAATGATTTCTAAAAGATCACGTGACACTGAAAACTGGATGAAGAAATGATGAAGAAATTTCTGCTTTGCATCACAGGAATAACATTACATTTTATAATATATTAAAATTGAAAACTTTTTTTAAAATTTGTAATACTATTTCACAATATTGCTGTTTTTTTAACTTTATTTTGATCAAATAAATTCAGCCTTGATGAGCAGAAGATATTTATTTCAAAATCAATAATAATTGTAATGTTTCCAAACTTTTGCCAGGTACTTTAATAATAATAACAATTCTATATACTTTACTATAATATATTATAGTACTTTATTGTAATATATTGTATTATATTGTTATCATGATTATTAAATGTTGCTTTTTATTTTTTACAGGATAATAGTATGTTTTATTACAATATAAGATATAATTTAATGTGCTAAAAAATATATTTTTAATAATAAGTGCTGGGGCGCGGCTTGTGGGCGTGACTTGGGGCGTGGTCAGATTTTCCTTCTTTTTTGTCTCTTGCTGATCACATGCCTGATCAAGCTGTTGTTGAAACTAAAAATAACTTCCGTTGATAGCGTTTTTCAAAGTAAAAGTCTTTATTGCTAACTCACTCATAAAAACAGTCTCTTGTCGCCATCTACAGGCGGAACAATGTAACTAAAATCACCATCACGAACACGCACCGTTTCTCAATACTAAACACTATTATTAAATACTATTATTTACATAAAATATTATTTATTGAATAATAATATTTAATAAACAATAACAACAACAGCCATCAAATAAGTTGCTAGGCAATTCAGTCAAACGTAAAAAGGCAGCGCTCTGATATACAGCATTGAATTTACATAAGCATGAGATTTTGCCAAAACTATCTTCTCTGGAACAAATAATAGATTAATGAGACCAAAGACTGCTCGTTAGATTTACCCAAAACAAATTACAGCTCATGTGTAACCTCTACAGAGACATCAGAGCCAGCGGTAAATTCCAGAAGATGTGGCCGAGGTGAGGCGCTCTCGGGAGGCTTCATGAGCGCAGACCATCTGGAGCTCACATGTCCGAAAATGTCGACGCAAACTTTCAAATAGACGTTATCTTTATTAACAATCTGCATATTTGAACTAAAAACAAGTACATTCTTGCCTGAAAACCTCTTAAAACTACATTCCGTGACACAAAAACAGTAATATTTATAAAATGATACTGGATTTGGGCATCCGCCATGACACTCGCTGTAAGAAGTACCGCAAGCGGAGTGATACAATTACATCGCACTCTAATCAGCCAATCAGATTCGAGGACCAGAAAGAACTATTGTATATGGAAGGGATAATGCACGGCTTGCTGTGCATTAAATTATTTTTATACACGACGTGGAGGCCGGTTGCTAGCCATGCATTATCCCGCTTATACCTTCCGCTTATACTATACCGGAGGCAACCACCTGGTTCTTGGCCTCCACGTCGTGCATTTAAAATACTTTAATGCACGGCAAACCGTTGATTATCCCTTACATATACATTATATAGAATTTATATTACATAGTTTTAATGTTAGTTTTAGTAAACCATAATCACCATGCATTAGAGTGATGTTAAGTAAGATAAATTCTGCAGATACTGATGCTTGTTTTTTATTAATTTTCACACATTTATAAGTGAAGCCGGTGTGTGTGTGTGTTTGCGTGTGTGTGTTTGTGTGTGTTTGTGTGTGTGTGTGTGTGTGTGTGTGTTTGTGTGTGTTTGCGTGTGTGTGTGTGTGTGTGTGCGTGAGTGCGTGTAGTATACAGTGTTAACTGTAATATTAATAGCAGCAGCGATTCTTCATATAGAAACTCACAGAGATGTTGTTCTGCTCCTCTGAGGATGATCAATATTTCAGTGTTTGTTTTGTTGGCGTAGCTTTGATTTTGTCTTTAATATTGCAGGTAAGAAGCGCACAGATACTGATTAAACAAAGATGATCGTATCACATCAGATTTCATACACACAACTTGAACCGACTCTGTGTGTGTTTCTAATAACTGAAGCATGGAAATGCACTTATGCTGTGTTTGTGAGTGATTTCTGTTGGCAGTGAAACTATGAAACCTCACAGTTTACTGTCACTTATTTCTATTGTCACGTTTCATTTGCTTTGATGGCGGTGACAATTTCTTTTGCTGCAACACTTCTTCACTGCATTGTATGATTACACCAGTAAATATAGAGAATGCTTAGAGAAAATACATTTAAAGTGTAAAATCATAACATTTTAATTAAATAAACTTACAGGATTTGAGCAAAGTCTTGTAATTAAATGCACAGAGTGAAATAAAATAGACAAAATGGGACAAGATTTAGTAATTAAGCAGATATTTTTGTGTTTATAAAAAAAGCTTTAAATAAAAAGTATTTAATGCTTGGTTTATATTTCTTATATTTACTTTTTTCAGTATTGCAGCACTAACTTATGTCTATAAAACAGTTTTAATTGTCATAAGTCATTAAAGCCATAATATTTTTTTTTTATCAGAACAAACTTTGAAGTACTTACTTTGTTAGAAGGACCCATATAGACCTTTACGATTTTTAATTACAAGTGCATTTAAAAAATATATATTTTATAGTCTTTTATAGAGTCTTTTTTTTTTTTAGATTGAATTTTATAAAATGTCTGTATTTGTTGAATTGTTTGTTGAATGTTGAATCTGCCATGTACTAGTGAATGATATGGCAATACTTTTAAATACAAATGTAAAATGTAAATGGATTTTTAATGGATTCTGCTATGAAGTAATTAATTATTTAAAATCAATTTATATTAAAAGTATAAAATAATATATATTTTAATTATAAAATAATGTTAGTATTCATTATAATAAAAAATAAATTGTATATATGGGTTGTTTTTACATAATAATTATATAATAAAATAATATAAGTATTTATTATATACAATATAATTGTATAATATTAAAATATATTTTTAAAAAATTGTATTTTGTATAATTTAAAATACATTCTAGAGCTGGGTTGTTTTTATTTTAAGAGATTTTTAAAATGCTTTACCTTTAGCTTTGTCTTATTTTATTTATATTTATTGTATTCAATATTGAACTTGCCATTAAAAACAAATGTATTTTTTAACAGTTTCTGAAATGAAACAGTTATTTATTTCAGTAAGGTAAATTTATATTTACAAATATTTTAAATTATAAAATAATATAAGCATATATTATAATATAAAATATTAAAACGATATTTTAAAACATTATTTATGTAATTTAAATTAATTGTACATATTAATTTTATTTATTCATTTTTGTAGTCAGTGTAAGTTAGTAGGTGAATTTCTCTGACTATGATCATGATGTGAAGGTTTTGAGAGCTGCTGGTTTGTTTCTGAGTGCTGCTGTGTCCTGAGAGGTCAGAGGTCAGCTGAGAACCAATCAGACGAGGCCGGGGTCAAATTGAATCAGCAGAGATGTGGCCTCTCGTGCTCCGAGCACAAAACATTAATGAAGCCAATCAGGTTAGGCCTTGTAGTGTGAGGCCGGAAGAAATGAAATAATATTATTTCTTTAGAAATAATCAGACAGAAATGAAGACAAAATCTGCTCTGAGTTCTGCAGTGCAATAAGAGAAACTTAAAGTGCTGTTATTTATTACTTATTTGTTTATAATATGAAATGAATGGCTAACACTTGATTTTACTGTCTGTGTGGCACTTTACATGTTACTAGTATTAATTATCATTTTAATAGCAGTTACAAGCAGCTCCACAAATGCAAAAGGAACAGAAAACACAGATTAATTGATCGAATATTGGTTTATTGGTTCATTGTAAAGGAACAGAAAATACAGATTAATTTATCAAATATGTGACCCTGGAGCACAAAAGCAGTCATAAGTAGCCAGGTATATTTGTAGCACTAGCCAACAATACATTGTATGGATCAACATTATAGATTTTTCTTTTATGCCAAAAATCATTAGGATATTAAGTAAAGATCATGTTCAATGAAGATATTTAGTAAATTTCCTACTGTAAATATATCAAAACTTAATTTTTGATTAGTAATATGCATTGCTAAGAACTTCATTTGAACAACTTTAAAGGCCATTTTCTTTCTATTTTTTTGGCACCCTTCAAATAGTTGTATCAGATTTTCAAATAGTTGTATCTTGTAAATATTGTCCTATCCTAACAAACCATACATCAATGGAAAGATTATTTATTCAGCTTTCAGATGATGTATTAATCTCAATTTTGAAAAATTGACCCTTATGACTGGTTTTGTGGTCCAGGGTCATATATTAGTTTATTGGTTTATTGTAAAGGAACAGAAAACACAGATTAATATATCAAATATTAGTTTATTGGTTTATTACTGGAATTATTGATTATATTTGTGTGTACATCAGGGCTTTAACAGGATGGATGAATTTCTTAAACCTTACAGTGTTAGACGTAGTTTCTGACAAAATTATTACTGGATTTTTATTACAAATTTTTTATGAAAACCTACAAAAAAATAATTTTTCACAAAATATGAATTAAATAAACAAAAATATATCCATATAATGCGTAGTAAAATTTTAGCAAATAAAGAGTAAACATCTTAAGTAATTCTTGTAAGATCCTTTAAAATAATATAATTACTTAAAAATGTATAATTTATATATATTTTATGACTGTATTGCTGTTATAGAATCAAACAAACATTCATCCAGATGATATTAGAGCCATTTTTAATGTGTTATTTGACATTAGTGCAGATTAAAATGGATAAGCATTTATCCATTGTGAGCAGATTGTGAACTGTAATATCTGTGCTCTACATCATCATACGTCGCTGTATTGTGGCCTCAGGCGCGCGCGTGTGTGTGTGTGTGTGCTTGAGACTAATTGCGTGTCCCGTGTTGGAGGGGCTCCTGCGGCACACACACGTTTGGTAACAAAAGAAGCCCATCAACCGCACCCCACACTTCCGCAAGCAAACACCCCTCCGGCTCTCTTTATGCCTCTGTGTGTGTGTGTGTGTGTGTGTGTGTGTGTGCAGCACGTGTCCCTCCAGCACAAGGCCCTGACCATGACCCTAACACACACACACACTCTATTTAGAGCGCTGTCTGGACGCTGAGCACAAAGCCGAAGCTCCACGAGCGCCGCAGCGTTCATTCAGACGAGTCGTGGATGTTTTATGGGCAGGTGTCTCACATTCACAACAAATTCATCTGACCAGAACAAAACAGCATGTGAAATATTACTTTCATTTCCTAAAAAAGGATTTATTTTCATATTAATTATTATTTTAAGGATTTACTTATATTTATAAGACTAACTTGTTATTATTTTATTATTATTATTATTATTAAGGATTTACTTAAATGGATAAGAATTGCTTATATGATTTATTTTATTTTATTTGTATATCCTGTAAAGGGATTTATTATTTTATTTTACATATTTTTTAAAGATTTACTTGATTACTAGAATTTACTTTTATTTATAAGAATTACTTGTTATTATTGTTGTTTTGCTCATGGTGATTTATTTTACTTTTTTATGTTTAAAGATTTACATATATTTGTAAAAATTACTTATGGATTCATTTTGTTTTTATCTTTTGTTATACCGCTCTACATAATTTTCAGTTTCAGAAATAAGTGACTACAGAAATGAACTGTGAATGTTGTTTTATGTTCTTTAAGTGTATGTATGTATCTTTAAGTGACTCTGTGTGTCTGTCTGTAGGCTGTCTGTCGAACCTGCCGCCGAACGCGAAGATCTGTAACTCATACGAGGAGCGGAGGAAGCAGGCGACGGCCATCGTTCTGCTGGGAGTGATCGGAGCCGAGTTCGGTGCAGAGATCGAACCTCCCAAACTACCTTCCCGCGCTCGCACCAGCACTCAGGCTCCCGACGGATTCGGTCTGACCACCGGAGGATCCAACTACTCACTGGCCCGACACACCTGTGAGTACACAAACACACACACACACACACACCTGTAAGCACACAAACACACACACACACGCCTGTGAGTACACAAACACACACACACCTGTGAGTATATACACACACACCTCACACACCTGTGAGTACACACACACCTGTCGGTACACACACACAGACGCACACACACACACCTGTGAGTATATACACACACACCTCACACACCTGTGAGTACACACACACCTGTCGGTACACACACACAGACGCACACACACACACCTGTGAGTATATACACACACACCTCACACACCTGTGAGTACACACACACCTGTCGGTACACACACACAGACGCACACACACACACCTGTGAGTATATACACACACACCTCACACACCTGTGAGTACACACACACCTGTCGGTACACACACACAGACGCACACACACACACCTGTGAGTATATACACACACACCTCACACACCTGTGAGTACACACACACCTGTCGGTACACACACACAGACGCACACACACACACCTGTGAGTATATACACACACACCTCACACACCTGTGAGTACACACACACCTGTCGGTACACACACACAGACGCACACACACACACCTGTGAGTATATACACACACACCTCACACACCTGTGAGTACACACACACCTGTCGGTACACACACACAGACGCACACACACACACCTGTGAGTATATACACACACACCTCACACACCTGTGAGTACACACACACCTGTCGGTACACACACACAGACGCACACACACACACCTGTGAGTATATACACACACACCTCACACACCTGTGAGTACACACACACCTGTCGGTACACACACACAGACGCACACACACACACCTGTGAGTATATACACACACACCTCACACACCTGTGAGTACACACACACCTGTCGGTACACACACACAGACGCACACACACACACCTGTGAGTATATACACACACACCTCACACACCTGTGAGTACACACACACCTGTCGGTACACACACACAGACGCACACACACACACCTGTGAGTATATACACACACACCTCACACACCTGTGAGTACACACACACACACACCTGTGCACACACACACACACACACACACAAACACACACACACCTGTGAGTACACACACACACACACCTGTGAGCACACGAACACACACCTGAGTACACACGCACAAACACACACACCTGATCATTCCCATGAATCATTATGAATGACATACAGTAATCTAGTCTCTTCACTCTCAAACTACTTGTGTATATACAGTGGTGGCTAAAATTATTAGAACACTAGTATTTTCAGCAGCTAAAAGATGGTTTTAAGTCAGTTATTTCTCATCTTATCTGTCTCTTTCTTATTATCTTTTGCTTATCTTATTATATTCTTATCTTTCTTGTTATCTTTTGCTGTACTGTGTCAATAGGAAATATCAGTTTGCATTTCCAAACATTCATTTTGCTATTAATTGTAATAATCCAGTGAGATATTTGTCTGACAGCAGCCAGTGCTCCACACAGAGATCTGATCTGATCATCATCAGTCAGTCTGTCTGGAATGACATGAAGAGACAGAACAAACTGAGACAGACTCAATCCAGAAGAAAATACTAGTGTTCTAATAATTTTGGCCACCACCAAAAATAATTATTTATTTGTATTAATTTTGTTATCATTTATTTTTTACATTTTCTTTTTGGTTTGCGTGTGTGTGTATATGCATTAGTATCACTGAGATACTATTGTGGTTTCATTAATAATCAATATTTTTAATTAGTGTAGTGAATTAATTTTTATTTTTATATTTTTTGTTTTATTTTAACTTGGAAGTTTTAGTGTGTTTGTGATTTATATTAGTTTATTTTTTAAATATATAGTTTTATATACTGTAGTTCTGTATAGTTTTTATTATGTTTCTATTTCAGTTTTATTTTTAGTTATTTTAGTACATCAAGTTATACTAAAATGAAAATGAGAAATGTTGCTTTGACAACTAGCTAAAATAAAATATAAAATTAAACTTATTTCAGTTAAAGTTTCTTTTTTCATTTAACTTTTTTTGTATGGCTTTTGTTTTAGTTCACAGTAATAACCGTATATATAATGTATATATTAATATATTAAATTATATACTCTGTATAAAAATGTCACATTATAATATTGGCAATCTTATTTGTTAAAAAAAGTATTTTAAAAGTGTTTTAGTGCAATCCTTTGTTTTCATTCTTTTGCAAACTTGTTTTTGTTTTTATTTAAATTTTTTACTGCTGGTTTTTCATTTTCAGACTTTTGTCTTTGCAATATTTTTTATTATCAGTAAAAATCTTTGTTACATGAATTTAGTGTGCAGCTGATTTTTATAGTGCATTCTGGGAAGCAAACGGTTCAGTGCACTGGAATATTGTCTAACTGCACTTTGTTAGTATGAGTATTATGCTATAGGCACTGTGTGTGTGTGTGTGTGTGTGTGTGTGCGCGTGTGCGCGTGTGTGTGTGTGTGTGTGTGTGCACGTTTTTGTGACATATGAGGACACAAAATTTAATAATGAGATGGGTATGACATAGGTATTACAAGGAGAAGGTGACTTATGAGAACATTACCCCATGTCCCCATTTTTCAAAACGCTTATAAATCATACAGAGTGAGACAATTTACAAAAACAAACGTGTGTGTGTGTGTGTGTGTGTGTGTGATAGACTCATTCAATTAGTCTGTACCCAGGGGCAGCAGAGAGCTCGTAACGTCCCTCCGTGTTGAGTGTGTGTGTGTTATTGTATGTATTGTTTGTAATGTGAATGTCTCGAGGGTTTTGAGGAGCAATTAGACAGTTGCACATTTTAACATATTGAGCTGTTTTCCAACACTTCAGATGTTTTTGCACAGCATTGAATGACATGATATCAAGATTTCCTTACTAGATACTAATATCAGTGATTTTTTTCACACACTTCATTAAACTCAGTATAAATTATAGTATATATATATATATATATATATATAATTTATTTTAATTAGCTTTACAGTAATAAGAATTTGGGTTAATTCAGTTAAAATTTGTTTCAAGTAACTAAAGATTTTATGGTTTTAGTTTTAGCTAACTATAATAACCCTATATATAATTTATAAATTAATGTATTTTAAACTCAGCATATCAAATATCACATATAATAATGGCAATCTTATTGGTTATTGACCATAATTGCCAGTAAATCAATATCCACCAGTATCTGTTGGTAAATGCAATACAGAATATTGCATATTTTACAAGCACAGTTTTATCATCATTACTAACAGTGTTGCAGTATTGTAAAAGTGAACACAAACCTTATATAGTATAGTAAGCGAGAAGCGAGCTCAGTGCTGCAGTGACAGGAAGTGATGTCACAGTAATGCAGTGTGTGTGTGTTGCTGTAAATCCAGTGTGCTGAAGGCATTCCCTGTTTAGACACCCTTTGTTTCTCTCTCTATCTCTCCATCTGCCGCCTCTCTTTCCAGCTCAACTCCATTGATTTTAACTTCACTTTCGATTTGACCGCAGCAGAGGCCAGAGACAGACAGACAGAGAGAAGGAAAGACAGACAGACATATAGACAGGCGGACAGAGAGAGAGGCACACAGACAGACACAAACAGACAAAGACAGACAGACAGATGGAAACACAGACAGAGAGACAAAAACAGATAGACAGACAGATGGACAAACAGATGGACAGACACAGACAGACAGATGGACAGACACACAGACAGATGGATGGACAAACACACAGACTGATGGACAGACGGATGGACAGACACAGACAGATGGATGGACAGACAGACACACAGACAGACGGACGGACAGACGGACAGACAGACACACGGACAGATAGATGGACAGACACACGGACAGACACAGACAGATGGACAGACACACAGACAGACACAGACAGTTGGACAGACACACAGACAGACACGGACAGACACACAGACAGACACAGACAGATGGACAGAAACACGGACAGACAGATGGACAGAAATAGACAGACACAGACAGATGGACAGGCAGACGGAGACACAGACAGACAGTCAGCAAAGAAACAGATAAAGATGGATGGACAGACGCACAGAGACAGAGAGAGAGACAGGAGGGCAGAGGGTCCTGCAGTAATAAGGCAACTGGAAATGAACATCATATATGACCGTACAAGTCATTCTATATCGCTGTGTGTGTGTGTGTGAGTGAGAGACAGTTTCCAGTAAAACGCTTCTGGGTGTTGGAGCTAATGGTTTAAAGCTCTCTCTCTCTGTCTCTCTCTCTCTCTCTCTCTCTCTCTCTCTCTCTCTCGTCGCTCTCTAATTAGCTTCCTGTGGCCCAGCCTCTAATGTGGCATGTTTATTGCTTTAACTAACCACTCATTAGCCCGGCTGATGTTTTGTCGATATTAATTCATCCATTGAAACCAAGTCAAGTCTTAAACAAAGATGTCCCCTCTGAAAAATGGACTCCACCCGTTTGGCCGGCCCGAGAAACGGGACAATAAATTTGCAGGTGATTTGGCCTGTTTGTCATCTTCCTGTCCAAACAGGAAATGAGGTGTAGTGCGATGTCTCTGTATGTCTCCGTATGGCTGCTCATTCTGACCAAGTGCCGCCCATTTAGACAGGACATGTAAATAGACGTTTAAGGGCAGGTTCAGCAAAAAAAAATAGAGTGAAATGTCTGTAAATTATTAATTAATTCATCCTTGCATAAATGATCGCATTGTATTGAATGTGGTAATTTACTTAATGATGGTTTTATGAATAAATTACACAGAGGTTAATTTTGCTCAGGTTTCATAAATGAAATTTAGCACATTTCTCTTAAATTCGCATTACCATAATCTTCAGTTTTTTGTAGTTATTCTCATTTTCATTACAGGCTCATTACTGTAATTGTGCTGTTTTATTATAATACAGTGCTAATATTGCTGTAATATAAATATTTTATTAAATTTAAATAAGCATACATTAAACTTAAACTTGGTACAACTACAGGTGCATCTCAATAAATTAGAATGTCGTGGAAAAGTTCATTTATTTCAGTAATTCAACTCAAATTGTGAAACTCGTGTATTAAATAAATTCAATGCACACAGACTGAAGTAGTTTAAGTCTTTGGTTCTTTTAATTGTGATGATTTTGGCTCACATTTAACAAAAACCCACCAACTCACTATCTCAACAAATTAGAATACTCCATAAGACCAATAAAAAAAAACATTTTTAATGAATTGTTGGCCTTCTGGAAAGTATGCTCATTTACTGTACATGTACTCAATAACTTGGTAGGGTCTCCTTCTGCTTTAATTACTGCCTCAATTCGGCGTAGCATGGAGGTGATCAGTTTGTGGCACTACTGAGGTGGTATGGAAGCCCAGGTTTCTTTGACAGTGGCCTTCAGCTCATCTGCATTTTTTGGTCTCTTGTTTCTCATTTTCCTCTTGACAATACCCCATAGATTCTCTATGGGGTTCAGGTCTGGTGAGTTTGCTGGCCAGTCAAGCACACCAACACCATGGTCATTTAACCAACTTTTGGTGCTTTTGGCAGTGTGAGCAGGTGCCAAATCCTGCTGGAAAATGAAATCAGCATCTTCAAAAAGCTGATCAGCAGAAGGAAGCATGAAGTGCTCCAAAATTTATTGGTAAACGGGTGCAGTGACGTTGGTTTTCAAAAAACACAATGGACCAGCTTTTTGAAGATGCTGATTTCATTTTCCAGCAGGATTTGGCACCTGCCCACACTGCCAAAAGCACCAAAAGTTGGTTAAATGACCATGGTGTTGGTGTGCTTGACTGGCCAGCAAACTCACCAGACCTGACCTCTATTGTCAAGAGGAAAATGAGAAACGAGAGACCAAAAAATGCCGATGAGCTGAAGGCCACTGTCAAAGAAACCTGGGCTTCCATACCACCTCAGCAGTACCACAAACTGATCACCCACGAGTTTCACAATTTGAGTTGAATTACTGAAATAAATGAACTTTTCCACGACATTCTAATTTATTGAGATGCACCTGTATTATGATAAATAAATGCTTATCCCAAATATAAATATGATTTTTACTTGTTTATATTTAATTTCTTTTTTCTTAATTAGAATTAAGAAAAAAAAATTGTGTAAGTAATGCAAGTTAAATAATTAATTAATTAAAAAATTGCAGTGCAAATATTGCTGTAATGCAATGATTTTATTACATTTAAAAGTCATTGCAGTCACTTTGCAATTAATATTACTAAAATGCTATATTATATATATATATATGTATATATGAGACACTGAAGATGCTGCAATATATATATGTATATATATGCTTAAATAAACATAAATTACACTCAGTACAGCAGTGTTAATTTATATTTAGTATATGAATATATAATCATATTACATTAATTAGAGTAATTTAATTAAGTTTTAAAATTATAATTAGGAGTAAATGTGTAACTTTTGTGAAAATATCACAATGCAAAAATTATAATATATAATGTAATTTAATATAATTTTGCAAAAAAAAAAAAAAAAACTTTTCGCAAATTTTTCAAACAAAATTTTTTTTTTTTCTTTCATTTTTTGTTAAATATAACCTGAACATGTTCTTGACAGGTTTCCTGAGCTTAATTAGTTGAATACGTTAGCAGTCATTATTTTAATCAAGTAATCCCGACTGAAGCTCGTCAGGAGATTTAATGCTCTGAGTTTATTCAGAGACTTTAAGAGCAGCTCTTCAGTCGAGTGTTTAAGGTTAAAGTTTCACGTCTCTCACTTTGACGCGATGGATTTGTGCCGCGGTGTTGGGAATCAAAGGCCGGATTAGAGTACAAACCGCACTGCTCTTAAACCTCAGCGCTGCGCCCCGGAACAAAGCAGCGAATCCCGGAGCGCTGGAGGACTTCACGGCACAGGAGGTTTGATGCGTCTGAAACGACAACACAAACACACACACACCTCTCTCTCACTGCAAACTGACCTTACAGACACTTAGAGCAGTTATTGCTCCTACAGAAACACTGGGGTGACTTGGTTTCGGCTCCACTGTCATCAAAAACAGTAATGGCTGAGCTTCTAGAAGTAAAGATATTAATACTTTTATTCAGCAAAGATATTTATAATGTTTTAAAAGATTGCTATTTCAAATAAATGCTGTTTATTGAACTTTCTATTCATCTGTGAATCCTGAAAAATAAAAATGTATCACCGTTTCCACAAAAATATTGGTCAGCACAACTGTTTTCAACATTGATAATAATCAGAAATGTTTCTTGAGCAGCAAATCAGCATATTAGAATGATTTCTGAAGATCATGTGACACTGAAGACTGGAGTAATGATGCTGAAAATTCAGCTTTGATCACAGCAATAAATTACATTTGAGCAAATATTCACATAGAAAACAGTTATTTTAAATTATAATAATATTTCAGATTTTTTTACCTTATTTTGATCAGCTTCTAGAAGTAAAGATATTAATACTTTTATTCAGCAAGGATGCATTAAATTGATCAAAAGTGACAGTAAAGACATTTATAATGTTTTAAAAGATTTCTATTTCAAATAAATGCTGTTTATTTAACTTTCTATTCATCTGTGAATCCTGAAAAATAAAAATGTATCACGGTTCCACAAAAATATTGGTCAACACAACTGTTTTCAACATTGATAATAATCAGAAATGTTTCTTGAGCAGCAAATCAGCATATTAGAATGATTTCTGAAGATCATGTGACACTGAAGACTGGAGTAATGATGCTGAAAATTCAGCTTTGATCACAGCGGAATAAATTACAGTTTACAATGTATTCACATAGAACACAGCTATTTTAAATTGTAATAATATTTCACATTTTTCTTCTGAGTTTATACTATTTAGCAAGTAAAACAATTATATTTTTTGTATACTTCAGCTCATGTTTTATACTTTTTGCTGTGAAATCTTTAATAATCTTTATAAAGTAAATATAAGAATAACTTTTATATTATTAGTCATATTTCGAGAAGAACATTTACTGGACTGAAGCTATTTAATTTTTATTTTTTTCAAATGTGAGTATCAAATACGATAATCAGGCTTTTAAGGAACGTTAATTTTTTCACCTCTCAATCATTGTATTGAATTGCATTATACATTTTGAAACTACAGAGCTTTGATCATAAAACTAAGCATTTAAATATCATCTTACTAAGACATATTATTGGGAAATATATCGAAATTTATATGCATTTTATGTAAGTATTTTATTATACTGTTATAAAGATCTCATTAAATTAACATCGCAAGCATCAGAATTTCATCTTACTTTTTGACCATATAAATACCAACATCTGCAACAAATGACATGTTTATGCTCAGTTTAAGTGTTTTTTCTCAATTATGACCACCATATTCTCACTATATGAGCCATAAAAGCTTGATGTATCCAATATGATACGCCACAAAAAAAAAAAATGCAACATTTTTTGGGAGAGGATTTTGTCTAAATGTTCAATAAACTTTTCCATTAAAAAAAACAAAAATTTTTTGAACCATTATTTTATATGTCAGGCTTTACAAGCTTAACTCGACCAAATGTCAGATATGCATGGAAAAGACAGCTTTATCTGGTCAGGATCCAACGCAACATCCATGCAGCGATGCACCTCTGCCTGTGGGTGGAAATGTCAAATTGGCCAGATTGGTTTTATAATCGGCGCGCCGACAATCCGGGTTAATCCGCCCAATGCGATGAACCATAAACGACACATTTTTCCAAATAAACACTTGAGTTGGGCAGTAGGCGGTTGACGTATGCTAATTGGCAGCCGTTATCAGTGAGGAAATTCAAAGCTGCTTCAGTCACGCACCGTGTTCAGGCCCTCAAAAGAGCGAGATATTCTATCTGGCCGCTGATTCCCTGAACTCCGGCTGATCAGCGGTCGCACCTCAGCGATTAGGATCAGAGCCTCTTCCTTTTCCTTTGTGTGCCAGGGCTTTCGTCTTTTAACGCTTTATTTGAATCTAATCAGGGGGAAAGGAGGGAAGCATGTTTTGTCTAATGAGTATCCTGGAGTGGCAGGAATGCTGGGGGAAAAGGAAGAATTAGAGAGGGGGATGATATACCACCCAGGGCTGAAGGGAACCCATCAACCCTTTCATGCTCATTAACTCATCTCTAAGAGGAAGAGGACTTTGGGAGACGCTGTCTGGCTTGGATGTGTTTATTACATCCACAACAGAGCTGAATTGAGAGGGACTTTTAAACAGGAAATTCGGAAGCACACAGGAAGCATAATTCTTAAATTCTAATTTAAAAGTGCAGTGTATCATTTCATAGATAATGACTGTTTTCAGACAGGTTTCCAGTCCGAAACCTACAAATGACTTGTTTACAGTTGTCCATCCATATTAAACTGATATGTGAAATAGTATTTTACCAGTGAAAAAGATAAACACTTCACTTTTTATGAAAGTAGAATTAAAATTTAAATTAATTCATACACTATCATTCAAAAGTTTGTGGTCAGTAAGATGTAAATGCTCACATTAATGTTTGTTCTTTTGAACTTTCTGTTCATCTGTGAATCCTGAAAAATAAAAATGTATCACGGTTCCACAAAAATATTGGTCAACACAACTGTTTTCAACATTGATAATAATCAGAAATGTTTCTTGAGCAGCAAATCAGCATATTAGAATGATTTCTGAAGATCATGTGACACTGAAGACTGGAGTAATGATGCTGAAAATTCAGCTTTGATCACAGCAATAAATTACATTTGAGCAAATATTCACATAGAAAACAGTTATTTTAAATTATAATAATATTTCATATTTTTGATCAAATAAATGCAGCCTTGGTGAGTAGAAGAGACTTTTCGTTTCATTCTAAAGCAGCATTGCATACAACAAAAATGGTGTGTGTATATATCAGTTATTTTAGTATAATTTTTATAATATTTATGGTTTTAATTAATATTTTGAATCACTTTGATTTTTATATTTTCAGATTCATTCTACTTTTATTAATTTTATGTGCTTTTTTATTATTTTATTTTTATATTTCCAATTTTTATTTCAGTTTTAGTTGTAGTAATTTTTGTATTTCAAATTAAACATTTATTTCAGTTAGAAAACATAAGTTTTGTTAGAATTTAAGTTTTTCATCTAATATTTCCATTTGATTTTGTTTCAGCTTAATTACCAAAAACAATTTTTAATAGTTTTAATAATAAATTAAATAGCATTTATTTTTTATATTTTCAGTTTTCATTTTAATTTCAGTTAAAGTTTTAGTAATTTTGTTATATGCTTGTATGCTTTTTTTTAAGATTTTATTTATGTTTAGTAATTTTGACATTCAACTAAACTTATTTATTACAGTTAGAAAACATTTATAATTTTTGTTAGATATTTGTTAAGGTTTTCATCTAATATTTATATTACATTTTATTTCAGCTTTATTTAGTCATTTATTGATATACATATACATACATTGATATACACAAGTGAATCAGAAGTTGGAAGCACATTATGAAATCCAGCACACATCCGAACACACTTATTCACACACACACTCTCCCTCGCACACACACACTCTCTCTCTCGCACACACACACACTCTCTGCACACACACACATACATACACTCTCGCACACACACACACACTCTCTCACACACGCACACTCTCACATACAGACAGCTGAAGTCAGTTTCTGCTGAAAGCTTAGGCTGGAATCTGTCTGCATCAATTAGCTCACCTCATTGTTCTCTGTTGCCGCGGTAATTACCCGGCGACCTGTTGCCGTGGCCACAAGCTCGCGAGCAGATAAATCCAGACGATCATTGTGTGTGTGATTATTAAGCAGCTGATCTATAACAAACAACATAAACATTGATCAGATCAGCTGATGTGCCACAGATTTATTGTGTGTGTGTGTGTGTGTGTGTGTGTCGGGTCACATGTGCTGACCTCTCCCCCTTCACCCTCCCACACATATTGACCGTTGCCATGGAGACAGCATGTGCGGCTGTTGTGCACTAATAGAGGCCTGCAGTGGAGTGAAGGAGCCCCTCGTTAGAGCTCCGCTGATGGATAGACACATTCAGACACACACTGACCGCTTTGGGGTTTGTGTTCAACACCATGTGACCTCAATTCACTGACTTCTGTTGAAAAGGGAGCATTTTTAAGGTTTTCTGCTAAACTTAAACTCGGTTTGAATAGTCTTTTCCAGATCCCAGCCCCTAAATGGAGAAAAAAAATCTGCATTTATTTGTATTTTTTGTAATTGTAAAAATATTTTTACATATTTTTTATTTTAAATATTTATTATGTAATTGTTATATATATATTTCTGTTTTTTTCTTTGTTTTGGTTATTTATTATTTACTTAACTTACTGATTTGCTCATTAGTTGGTTGGTTAGTGATTTAATTACAATTACAAAATCAAAAATAATCAGGCATACTGGAATTAATGTGTTTAATTAATCAATTAATTTCTAGGGATGCACCGAATGTTCAGCAACCGAAATTGCATTTTGAATAAGCGAAAAAAACTAATAAATTGTACTGAACAATGACGTGACATGATTAAATAGAGGCGCGCACTAATGCAGCAAACGTGTCTGCAGTGTGAAAGCATTTAAAACTGATAATAAATGGAAAGATAATAAATCCAGATAATAGATGGAAAAATAATATTTTTTCCACATTTATATATATATAATTTTTTATATATATTTTCAAATATTTTTTGCTTTTTTTAAGTATTTAACTATTCTAACTTTTTAACTATTTTTTTTAACTTACTGATTTACTCTATCTGGAATTAATGTGTTTTATTTGTGACCCAGAAATAGTGGCAAATCGGAAAGATTTCTTCTTTTTACACCGTACTATTTCTCTATTTTCTCTATTTCTCTATTTTTTATCTTAAGGTTTTCTTAAGGTTTGGCTTGTCATTTCTAGATCCCAGCACCTAAATGAAAAATATGTATTTTTCCACATTTGCTTTTTAGATATATAATAATATATATATATAAATATTATAATATACATAAAATGTGGTTTATTTAATTTTTTACATATTTTTTTATTTTAAAAATGTTTTATTTAAATTGTTTTAATATTTGCTTTCTGTATTTTTATTTACTTAACTTACTGATTTCCTTGTTAGATTTATTTTTTGTACACAATTCTGTGTACAAAAGTAAGAAAAAACTTTTACTTTGGATTATTTTTGGCTTTAGATTTAGATTTTGACACTCAAATTTCTAGCGTGTTCAGATGCATGTGACATTATGTTGATGTGTGTAGTAGTAGTGACTGATGCTGTATTAGCTGAGCATCAATATTTCCACCTGCAGACGGTCCTGATAACAGCTCCGGTCAATATGGATATTAATAACCGTCTGTCTCTCTGTCTCTCAGGTAAAGCCCTGACGTTCCTCCTCCTCCAGCCGCCCAGTCCCAAGCTGCCGGCCCACAGCACCATCCGGCGCACAGCCATCGATCTGATCGGCCGAGGCTTCACGGTGTGGGAGCCATATATGGACGTGTCGGCGGTTCTCATGGGTCTGCTGGAGCTCTGCGCCGACGCCGAGAAGCAGCTGTCCAAGTGAGATGCACACTTTTTTTACTGTACAACACAGAATCTCAGGGAATTTGGTGTATTTTAGATGAATAAATCAAAAGTTGGGCTGTTAATTAAATCTCAAATCATGAACTTCATCTCCAGAGAGATCTGAGAGTCACCAGTTTCCACCTGTACATTTGGGAAAAACTACCGTCAGAAACTCAGAGATCTTCAGTACAACCCGTCAAAATAAAAGTTTGGTTTAACTTGAAGAAATTATGACAGAAGTATATTAGTATTGTGCAGTACTCCTCAGTGTAATGAGACACACAATTTTCACAAATCACAATTTTTTCTTCCATATTTTAACAGTAAACCTCTGTTGTGAAGCACTTTGATTGCCTTCATTTACTAACCATCGTTTTTGAAAATAAATTTGGATTTAAATCATGAATCCAGAAAAATTAAAACACAACACAGAATTACTGAAAAAGTTAAACATACTGTTCAAGTTTTATGAATTCAGTTGATTTGACATGCCTTTTGATTATTACATTTACAAATGTAAAAAATTTATATTATTATAAATTATTAAAATGGCACCTTTAAAATGGAATTTCAAAAAGATTAATGAATTAGACATGCCTTTTGAGTACTAAAATTTAATTTAGCCATAAAACGGAAACCAGAATATATATATTATATTATATTATATATAACGCAATACAGGAAAATGTAAGCAGAAAACCTGGAATTTGGGAAAAAATAAATGGATTTCATAGGGCCCTAAAAATGTGAAGAAAAAAAATTAACAAATTGTTATAAAATTGTGTACGCTTTATAATTTCAAATTATTAGACATGCTTTTTTATTATTAAAGTTTACTTAACCATGAAAATGGAATCCAGAAAATTTCAAATGGAAAAAAACAAAATCCAGAAAAATTATAGCAGAAAACCCCGAATTTGAGAAAAAATAAAAATGGATTTCATATCAAAATGTTTGTTTCATGATTTTGATTAATTAGACTTGTTTTTTTATTATTATTATTACATTTAATTTAACCATTAAAAAGTGAATCCAGGAAAATTTAAAGGGGTCATATGATGCTATTTTAAAGATCATTATTTTGTGTATTTGTGTAACAGAATATGCTGACATGCTTTAATGTTCAAAAAGCATTAAACATTGGGGGCGTGTTTGAATGAGGCGTTTTAGCCCAGTCTGGATCAGCCTTCTCTTTTAGATAGAATAAATCCTTTTGTGGGAGACTTTGAGCTTTGTAACTCTGCAGATCTTATACATGCACAAATAGCTACATAACACACTAAAGAAAAGGAAAAATAGAAATCGCATCATATGACCCCTTTAATGAAATGGAAATGAAATAATTTTTTTTTTTTTCAAAATAAATAAATAAAATAAATAGTTGTTGAATGGTGTAAGTTTTATGATGTCAGTTAATTAGACATGATCTTTGATTACTACGTTTTTGTTTAACCATTAAAATGGAATTCAGAAAAATTTAAAATCTAGAAAACAGAATCTAGAAATATTAAAATAGAAAAAAAGAATTTGAGCAAACCTAAAACCGATATCATAAGACCCTAGGTTAGTCTGCAGGGGTTTTGAAACGCTCTCCATAAGCAGCATTGGTTAGTTGTTCAGAGACTCAACGGTCCTGAATCAGTTCTGAAACCCTTCACAGCTGCTTGATGCTTTCTCCAGATTCTCCTCATCGCGCCGGCGTTTCCCCTGACAGATGAGAGGCAGGCTGTAATGCGATTGGAGCCCATTAATATGATGTAATGATGTCTCGTCCTCAGGATGGTGGAGACCTCCAACCGTAAGAGGAAACCCATTCGTCTGGGCCTTCACCTCCGCACCCAAACGCCCGCAAACCAGCTTACCGTCCAGCCTGACCCGCTCGTTAAGACGAAACCCGAGCCGGAAAAAATTTATTATGAGTACAAATATGTCTGCGTGGAGTGCGTGCTAATGCCATTAGAGCCAAATGGCGCTCATTTTTCATCCGTGATAACGTGTGGCGTGTATGTGAGTCTTGAGTGGAACGATGATGATGATGATGAAGATGATGTTTCTTCTTTGACCTCCAGACTGATGCAGGGCAATGTTATCTGCTTTTGAAACGGCAAATCTGTTTAGCGGCATTCGAAGACCTTTAGTTTGAGAGAGAGAGAGAGAGAGAGACAGGAAGTGATGCGCGTGATGTGATGAACTGTTTTATGGAATTTGTACAAGTGCAGTTCAGAAGATGATGGTTTCAATTAGACCAGAGACAAGAAATAGAATCTGCTGGCTAAATTAATTATTATATAGCATTCAATTACCTTAACATGATGTGTAGCTAGTTTTAAACATATCAAAACGTTTGCTATATATACAGTAGTCAACATTTTAAGCGGATCAAAAAAGTTCATCAAAGTTGTCCTAAAACAAGAACACATTTTGGTTTTAGGACAACTTTGATGAAAGGTTTTGATCCATTTCAAATGTTGAATGTTTATTTTTATTTTTATTTTTTATCTAAATTACCCATTTAATTTAGCTACTCCTTTAGACTCATCATGATGGGAAGATATATTTATATTGAAGATGATCTCAATCCATTTTATTTTCATTTTAAATATATATATATATATATATATATATATATATTAGGGCTGTCAGTAGATAAAAAATGTAAATATAATTAATCACACCCTTTTCTAGCCTTTATTTAGACGAAATTATCGAAAATTGACATCCCTATTACTGATGTTAGGCCCTATGTGATCACACTTAGACCTCGACCAGGACCTTTTTTGACAGTGTAAAAGGAAATTATATGTTTGTAATCTGACAAAGGTAAACCAAAATAAGGTAAGAGGATGTTTCTACTAGAGATGCACCGATTGCAATTTTCTTGTCCGATTTTCTTGTAAGTGTGACCGATTTTTGCCGATTCCGATTTTCTTTCTAAAAACTATAATTGATAGCATACACAAACAAAAATCTATACTTTTTTTTTTAATGCAAAAAAATTATTTACATAATAAAAAAATTATTAAGCATTACAATTCCCCCAATCTGGACGAAGTTACAGATGTTTTCTCACTTAAACAACTCTCCAAATAAAGTGCTCTGTAACTAGAAAAGAGGTAGAAATAACAATTAACTGAAAAGGAGTTGCTGTATATAACAAAACAGATGTCATTTCCCACTGTTTCTTAAATTGTCATTTTTTTTCACTAACCTTATTAAATGTGTAATAATAAGAAACTGTAGAGCTGGTACCATTCAAATGAAATCAGTATGAACAAACTCCATCTTTCCACTGCAGCAAACACAGAAGCTGCATCTGAAGTGGCATTAGATGTATTTACACAGACTGTTTGATGAAGCTGAGGTGCCATAAATGCATTTACACTGCAAAATTTCGAATGCATAAAGAATTTTATAAGATTAATGTTTTAAATATTTTTTAAACAAAAAATAAGAAATGTTGGGAAAAATGCAATAATAGTTTTAAATACGAAACCAAACCAGTAGGTGGCGGCAAATGACAAATAATAGTTTTAATGAGCGAGTCATTTAGCCCATTAATTCGTTCAAACGGCTGATTCATTCAGAGACGAGGCAAGTGACTACTGTCTTTATGAATGGGTTACTGAATCATTGATTCACTTGATTCATTCAAAAACGTGGATTCATTCAGTAACGAAACACCGCTGTGTTGCTCGGAGACACAAAACAGTTCTGCTGTGGCTTTGATTGGAACTATATTCGTCAGCGAAATAGCAAAAACAGTCAATATTGTGTCTGAAATGTAAGTCACTTAATTTTAACTTATGGTTTATTGAACTACTATTGTATAAAATCATATATTCAGAATGTATATATAGAATGTATATATAAATATATATATTTAAATAATATATTTAAAAAATATTTTTTATTTGACCAAAAATACAATGTTTAGCTCTTTCTTTAAACTATTTCTACAGCATGATTGAAAGATAAATAAGCCTTTTACACAGAAAAAAAACCCCCAACTTTTTCCCTAATTTATGGGGAAAAAAATATTTTTTTTATAATTAACTACAAACCATCATCTGGCCTTTGGAACATTTCCTAAAGGTTAAAGATCTCCAATCACTGAGTTTTGTTAAAATGAAAAAATTTAATTAAATAAAAACTGATGTGATTTGTCTGTATCACTCAATACAGAACAAAAGATAGAAAAGATAAAGAAAAGACTGCAGTTTTTTCTCCTCTCTGATATTCTCATCTTTCTTTCTCTCATATTTTATGCTGACGCTCCTGAGATCAAAGTGATTGATCAGATATTGACGGATCAAGGAAGCGCTCGGCTTTAGAGACCCATTCATTAGCTCAATTATATACACACACACACATACACAGACACACACACACACTCTCACACGCACACACACACACACACACACTCACACACACACACACACTCACACTC
>NW_015628342.1:190078-191050 GCF_001515625.1 Sinocyclocheilus rhinocerous
ACACACACACACTCACACACACACACTCACACACACACACTCACACACACACACACACACACACACACACACCAGCAGTGTTTAAGCTACTTTGAAACTCTAGTTTGTAAAGCTACAAGTTACTCGTGTTAAGTAGAAGTCACTCACAGATGAGCTTGAAATGCTTTCTTATAGATGTTTTAGCATTCTTTAAATATAATTTGCCTTAAAATGCAAATCAGAAACTACGTTTAATCTTATTTTTATATACTTTATATTTTGTATTTTTGCCTTTTAAAGCAGTTTGTGTATGGTCAAACTCTCTGATTTGCATTGAATTGAACGCAGGGCAGGGATCATCATGAAGGTTTTTCATGACTGCTGCTGTTTGAGTTCAGAGGAGCTGATGAGTCTCTTTGTTCTCGTCAAACTGAGGAGGAGCTTTGGCACATTTACAGCCGTGATAAGATCGTTTATGTAACACAGAAGCTGTGAGCTTTGAACAGGATTAATCGACTCGTCCGCTGGATCGAGTTTGAGCGCGAGAAACGGCTGATTTCTGATCTCTCTCTCTCTCTCTTCTGTGTAATGTGTTTGTGTTATTTTTCATCAGATGGTGCTGCTTCATATGTGATCTGTACTTTGAGAGTCTCTGAAGGTCAACAGAGAAACTGGATAGAAACATCTCTTAAAGCCCCAGTTTAAAACATGCAGTAGAAACAGTTATAACAGTTTTTAGAAATGTAATCTTTGTATTCATGTTGGCTTCATACTTAAGAATGTATCTTTTTTAATTACATTTCTCATTATTAATAAAGATTATATGTAATATAATATATTGATATTGTATTATTCATAATAAATTGAGTAATATATTAATATTAATATATGTATTTTTTTATTGAAACTTTTTTAATTAAATTATTTTTTATTATGCATAAAACTATATATATACTTTTATCAACTTTTTAAAGTTTTTTTTTCTCTGACTGC
>NW_015628342.1:191246-191761 GCF_001515625.1 Sinocyclocheilus rhinocerous
GTATTGAAAAGTAAATTTTTTATTTTACGCAAAATGTGATATCCGCCAAGTTATTCTGTCATGTTTTCTCCCTTTTTTTCCCAAACCTCGACAAACGCCAGCCTCCCTTTTCTGCAGAAAGCGATATATATCCGCTCAACCAATCACAGCGCAACATTCCACGCACTGTAAACTGTAACAACCAATCACAGCGCACCATTCCACGGACTCTAGACAGTAATGGCGGCGCTTTGAATACACCCGGCATACTAGTTTTCCTCATCTACTCTGTGATCAACAAACAAACTTAGGGCTGCACGATAAATCGCATGTGACTGTCATGCGCATCTCGTCAGTAAAGCTGGTTCTGTGATTAATAGTAAATCTCCATCATGTGCATTTAATACAAGATCACTGCAATATCGCGTTCATAATCGCAGATGAGTCGCATTTGATTATGAACGTGATGAACGTGATATTGTCAGTGTAAGTGTTTTTATTAATGCCATTAATGTTTTTGTTAATACAGCATATAG
>NW_015628342.1:191964-192044 GCF_001515625.1 Sinocyclocheilus rhinocerous
TAGGCCAGTGAAGATTAGTATTGACCAAGTTCAGAGGCTGTCATATGTGGATCAACTTACTATGTTGTGTATGTTGTGTA
>NW_015628342.1:194382-195384 GCF_001515625.1 Sinocyclocheilus rhinocerous
TTATATTTTTAAGCATATATTTTTTACCAAATTTATTTTTTCTCCACATGCATAAAAGTATCTAATATAATATTATTTAATATAACGTTATTTAATAAACGTAAAATATAACGTTTAATATAAAGTTCAGATTTTTTAAAATATTTTTTTTCTCTGAATGCAGGCAATTATATAATATAATATAATATAATATTTTTCTAAAAACTAGGATAGTTGTTTTCTCCAGATGCATAAAATATATAATATATCATAGAACATAGTGATTCATCTGCATAATATTTTTTAATGAATAAATTAATTAATGAATCATTAAAAGTAAAACGTGGTTTCAGGAATAACATTTCATATTTGATATATTATGGTAAGACTTTTTTCCTTGAGAATAAGTAGCAGTCATAATTTATTCTAAATAAAAAGCCTTTATTTTCACTTTTATTCTGTTTTTTTTTCACAGTGTATTTCTGGCCGGTTGTTTGTCTCTCTCTCTCTCGTCGGTCAGCAGGGTTTGAGCTGTCGTGTGTGTGTTAGCGTGTTTTAGCCACGCGTGTCACAGAGAATATTAAAGTCACGGCTCACGCTTTGATCACATGCTGTCATGCGTGAGTCGCTTGGTGTGTCCTGATGCATACACACACACACACACAAGGGGTGATTTGTTAACAAGGGGCCTCTCACAGATGTAGATCAGTGTGTGTGTGCTGTGATGTGTGTGAGTGACTCCATTGACCCCGGGCTCACATTATAATGTGTGTGTAATGGTTTGACTCTATATTTGTGTGTTTAGCATCTCAATGGGTCTTCCTCTGAGCCCCGGCGCTGATTCAGCCCGATCGGCCCGGCATGCCCTCTCCCTGATCGCCACTGCCAGACCTCCCGCCTTCATCACCACCATCGCTCGAGAGGTGACACACACACACACACACAAACTCACTCACACAAACTCGCACGCACTCACTCTCACACACACACACACTGACACACACACACACACTCACACACACA
>NW_015628342.1:195961-196815 GCF_001515625.1 Sinocyclocheilus rhinocerous
CACACACACACACACACACACACACACACACACACACTCACACTCACTCACACACACACACTCACACACTATTAAAATTAAATTAATCTTTAAAATTATTTTTTCAATTTTTTTCAGTAAAATCAACTAATTAAAATGATTCTCAAGTAAGTTAATTTTGATGACAAAAACAGTTAATTGACATCTAATTGATTTTTCTGTGTTTCAGTTGTAGTAAACGTTTTTACATTTTTGAATGAATGTAGACTTAAATTGCCTACACAATTAATTTTGTAGACAATTTTGTTCTAAAATTGAACAGTTGTTTTTAATTGTTCTTAATGTTTTGTATAAAATTAATTAACATTATACTGAATTTAACTAAAACATTAAAGGGGTCATATGATGCGATTTCAATTTTTCCTTTCTCTTTGAAGTGTTACAAGCTCTTGGTGCATAAAGAAGATCTGTAAAGTTGCAAAGACTAAAGTCTCAAATCCAAAGAGATATTCTTTATAAAAGTTAAGAGTCAACCACGCCTGTGGAAAATAATGTGTTTTTTAACCTTAAACCGCATAAACACATTTCATTACACCAAATACACCAAATAATGTTATTTTTAGCAACATCATATGACCCATTTAAAAAATGACACTAAGAAAGAAAGGTACATGCAAAAATACACATACTTTTATGTACAAATACACAAGCAGCACAAACATTTATACACTCAACTCAGATATGTGCATTAAACCATAAAACTCACTGAAATGTCTCCTTAAGTCTGTGTTTGTCATTGATGTGGTGTGTGTGTGTGTGTGTGTGTATGTGTGTGTGTGTGTGTGTGTGTGTATGGTGTGTGTGTGTGTGATATA
>NW_015628342.1:201897-217096 GCF_001515625.1 Sinocyclocheilus rhinocerous
ACCCTGCTTTGTGGATTTGAAAGCACACAGAAAGTCATTCACAGTTGATTTTCCGGTGTTTTTCTGTCTGCTGAAGTTTTCGGTGAGCCGTCGTGATCTGACAGGCCAATATTTCTGGCGTCCCGTGTCTTTATTTCTGCTGTCAGATTTAGATTCCAGACGCGGGTCAGGTGAGGCTGTTTGATCTTTAATCGTGAGAGATTGTGTTAGCGTGCTGCTCTCATATCGCCGCGCGTCTCTCTCTAATCTAATGGCTGCGTTATGAAGGGTTTTTTCTGACAGGTCGGACAGATTATTGCGTTCCAGCAGCTGTTTATCATTCCCACAGCCGCCGTTCATTTCAGCGCCGGATTCGATCAAACACTCGTTTACAGGCCTTTATACAGACGTCTGATGCTCTGCTGTCCTGGGACGAGAAACTGTGTTCACAGTGTTTTATGATAATATCATCTGTTCATCTGAAGGTCTGCTTTTCAGGGTCAGAAAAACACTGAATTTAGTCATGAAACCATCTTAAATTAGAAAAGAAAGCTGACCAAAATGCCTTTATTAAAATGTTTTATAATGCTCTTATCAAGACAATAACTGCTTAATAAAATAGGTATAAATTGATGCTACTATAATGAATTAATAAAGAAAAGTTGCTAAATGCTGCGCAGGTGATGATCTATAAATATGGATGCCTTTAAGGTGCCTTGGAATAACATCTATAATAAATATCTTGGTTTATGAATATGATAATCATTACTGTTACTATACTCTTCTGTAAGGCTATTTTTGTGATTTGTGTTTTTAATTTTATTGTTTTTAAGTATATTGAAATATTGATTTATTATATAGTGATAATATATTTATAGTATACAATTATATATTTATTTTATTATTTATTTCATTTACTGTATTTATGGCAGATTTCATGTAATGTTCTAAGTAATTATAACATACGAATAATACGGATAATAATAAGAATAAAACAGTATATATTGTTGTATTTTATAGTGATAATATATATGTTCATATTATACTATTTTGTTTTTTTATTATTTTAATTTGTAATGCTTGTATTTGTTGATGTTTATGTAATGTTGCTTGTAAATATAGCAATAATAATAATGTGTTATTTGTATATTTTATAGTGATTATATATTTATATTACACAATTATATATTAGTTTTAATATTTTATTTTTGTTACGTTGTTATTATTAATTTATAATTCGGTACTGTCACTATGCTCTATATTATATGTAAATATATAATATTGAAATATAGATTGCTATATAATTATAATATATTTATTTGTTTATTAATATTTATTTTGAAAATCACACTATTATTGAGGCATGTCAGCAGTCTCTTCACAGTGGTACCCGTCTCAATCCCACAATGCACTAGTGCAGCTGCAGGACCCCCTCCCATGATTCAGAGTGGCTCATAAAGCTCTTAACACACACACACACACTCTTCAGCTGACCTCGCTGCCTTTTCTTTCAGTACAGTTCAACATGAAGCATCAGGAACAGGAAGAGATGGGGTTTTCTTACAGGAGATGAGCATGAACGAGATGTTTGAGCATAAAATAGGTATAAATTGATGCTACTATAATGAATTAATAAAGAAAAGTTGCTAAATGCTGCGCAGGTGATGATCTATAAATATGGATGCCTTTAAGGTGCCTTGGAATAACATCTATAATAAATATCTTGGTTTATGAATATGATAATCATTACTGTTACTATACTCTTCTGTAAGGCTATTTTTGTGATTTGTGTTTTTAATTTTATTGTTTTTAAGTATATTGAAATAAATATTGATTTATTATATAGTGATAATATATTTATAGTATACAATTATATATTTATTTTATTATTTATTTCATTTACTGTATTTATGCAGATTTCATGTAATGTTCTAAGTAATTATAACATACGAATAATACGGATAATAATAAGAATAAAACAGTATATATTGTTGTATTTTATAGTGATAATATATATGTTCATATTATACTATTTTGTTTTTTTATTATTTTAATTTGTAATGCTTGTATTTGTTGATGTTTATGTAATGTTGCTTGTAAATATAGCAATAATAATAATGTGTTATTTGTATATTTTATAGTGATTATATATTTATATTACACAATTATATATTAGTTTTAATATTTTATTTTTGTTACGTTGTTATTATTAATTTATAATTCGGTACTGTCACTATGCTCTATATTATATGTAAATATATAATATTGAAATATAGATTGCTATATAATTATAATATATTTATTTGTTTATTAATATTTATTTTGAAAATCACACTATTATTGAGGCATGTCAGCAGTCTCTTCACAGTGGTACCCGTCTCAATCCCACAATGCACTAGTGCAGCTGCAGGACCCCCTCCCATGATTCAGAGTGGCTCATAAAGCTCTTAACACACACACACACACTCTTCAGCTGACCTCGCTGCCTTTTCTTTCAGTACAGTTCAACATGAAGCATCAGGAACAGGAAGAGATGGGGTTTTCTTACAGGAGATGAGCATGAACGAGATGTTTGAGCAGTGATATAAGAGATAGCTGTCTAAACCTGTGCCTGTTTTTATTTCCACAGCATATTCACGGACATAAAGGACCCATAACGGCGGTGTCCTTCGCACCGGACGGACGTTATCTGGCCACCTACTCCAACGCTGACAGCCACATCTCCTTCTGGCAGGTGAAGACCCCTGACCTCTGACCTCTAGATTCAAAGAGTCACTTATGGTTGCAAACAGGATGCAAAATTGAATGTAAAGAAGTAGAATTAAAACAATTTGAAATTCAAATAACTTTCTTTTACTAGAAAAGCTTAAAATGGTCAAGATAAACTTTAAATGTCAGCTAGATAAACCCTTGTTTGAGAAAAAAAAAAAAGGATTTCAAATTTGTCATTTAGAGACTGAGAGCGGCTAAATAATATAAATATAATTATAAATATAAATAATATAACACTTAATAAACAAACTCCAGCTGGTCCAATATAATATATATAAAAACATAAGTAAATATAAAAGTTAATATAAATATAAAAATAAATAGAAATAGCAATGAAAACATATAAATGTACATATAAATCTAAAAATATATATATTATAAAAATATAAATGAAAAGGTAAATAATGTAAAAGTAAATATAGATATAAATGTAAATCTAAACTAATATTAATGTAAATGCAAGTATACATATAAAAATATAAATGTATTATAAAAAATAATACATAATATAAATGTAAAGTTAAATTATGTATTATAAAAAATAATACAATATAAATGTAAAGTTAAATTATGTAAATATACATATAAATATAAAAATAGAAATGTAAATGTAAAAAATAAAAGTATAATATAAAAATTCAGAAATGAATGAACTATAAGAGTAGTCTATGGTGAGAATAGAATGGTGATAGTATTTTATGGTGGTATTTGGCATGAAATGTGAAGCAGTGTCCTGCAGTTAGATGTGTTGTACTTCACCTGAATCTGTTTAAACATCTTTGGACAGTCGTCTGAACAGAGACTCAGAGCGTCCCGTGAGCGTCTGTCCTGAGCAGGTCTTTCAGAAACACCGTCGAGTCGTCTTCTCTCCTCTTCTCTTCTCTTCCTGTATGTGTGTGTGTGTGTGTGTGTGAGAATGCCTTCCAGGCTAATGGTATCATTACTGTAAGACTAAACTGGGCTGTCTGAATGGTGTGTGTGTGCTAATGAATTCTCCAGTCCTCCAGGGTCTGCAGGCGTCCGCCTCTCGCTCGCCCAGGCTGGGATGAGGGCGACTGGCCGTCTGACACCGCTGAAGCCCTACCCTCTCTGGAGCACCGTGTGTGTGTGTGTGTGTGTGTGTGTGTAGACTGACTGACTCAGTGTGTTGGAACTCTAGAGCTTCCTGTGTGTGTGTGTGTGTTTCGCTTATCTTACATGGCTCCATCTCATGTTCAGATTTGTCAAATTTGTTCAGATTTTTGTCTGTTTTTGTTGCATGTAGTGTCAGAGAATCAATACAAATATCAAAAATATAAAGAATATAGGAAATATAAATAAAAAATACTAATGTGATTATAAATGTTAATATAAATAAAAAACATTAAAATAAAGATTATGCAACCATCATTCTATGCATCTTTCTATCATCCATCCATCTTTCTATCTATCCATCCAACCATCATTTTATCCATCTTTCTGTCATCCATCCATCATTCTATCCATCTTTCTATCCATCCATCCATCATTCTATCCATCTTTCTATCATCCATCCATCTTTCTATCCATCCAACCATCATTCTATCCATTATTCTATCCATCCATCCATCTTTCTATCCATCCAACCATCATTCTATCCATCTTTGTCATCCATCCATCATTCTATCCATCCATCCATACATACATCATTCTATCCATCTTTCTATCATCCATCCATCTTTTTATCCATCCAACCATCATTCTATCCATCTTTCTGTCATCCATCCATCATTCTATCCATCTTTCTATCCATCCAACCATCATTATATCCATTCTATCCATCTTTGTCATCCATCCATCTTTCTATCCATCATTCTATCCAGCTTTGTCATCCATCCATTTTTCTATCCATCCAACCATCATTCTATCCATCCATCCATCATTCTATCTATCTTTCTATCCATCCATCCATCTTTCTATCATATATCCATCATTCTATCCATCCATCCATCATTCTATCCATCTTTCTATCCATCAATCATTCATTCTATGCATCTTTCTATCATCCATCATCATTCTATCCGTCTTTCTATCCATCCATTCATCTTTCTATCCATCCATCCATCAGTCAGTCATTCATTCTATCCATCTTTCTATCCATCCATCCATCTTTCTATCCATCCATCCATCCATCATTCATTATTCTATCCATCCATTGTTCCATCCATTCATCCATCCATTATTCTATCCATCATCCATCCATCCATCGTTCCATCCATCATCCATTATTCTATCCATCGATCTATCCATCATCCATTATTATATCAATCATCCATTCATCCATCCATCGTTCTATCCATCCTTCCATCCATCATTCTATCCATCCATCCATCCATCATCTGTTGTTCTATCCATTCATCCATCATTCTATCCATCTATCCATATTTCTATCCATTCATCCTTCATCCATTCATCCATCCATTATTCTATCCATCATCCATCCATCCATCCATCATCCATTATTCTATCCATCGATCTATCCATCATCCATTATTATATCAATCATCCATTCATCCATCCATTGTTCTATCCATCATTCTATCCATCCTTCCATCCATCATTCTATCCATCCATCCATCATCTGTTGTTCTATTCATTCATCCATCATTCTATCCATCTATCCATATTTCTAACTATCCGTCCATTCATCCTTCATCCATTGTTCCATCCATCCTCCATCCATCCTCCATTGTTCTAGTCATCCATCCATCCTATAAACCTATAAATGTCAAGGCTTTTTAAAAAAAAATTCAAACAAGGGTTTATCTAGCTAACATTTAAAGTTTGTTTTGACAATTTTTGCTTTTCTAGAAAAAAAATTGAATTTGAAGTTCAAATTGTTTTAATCCTACTTACATTCAAATTCCAATTCCAATTTTGCATCTAGATTGCAACCTGTGTCCTGTTTTCAGGAGCTGAATTGAAGTGTAAAGGCATTTTCACTTCTGTTCTGAATGATGCAGAAACCTGATGTATATATATTACGGCTGTAAGTCGATTAAAATTTTTAATCTAATTAATTACATGATGTGTTGATTAATTAATCGAATTAATCGCAAATTACATTTGGCTGTGAAAATATCCCCAAAACATTATTTAAAGCTATTTTTGTGTTAAATGAGAAAGTATTAAGTAGACATTACAAATAGTAACTTTAGAAAGAAATATTTTATTTGATTCAACATAAAATGTAACATTTAGGCTACAACGGCCCAACATGAACTATGGAACATAAAAGAAGATAATTTGAGAAACATCTCAAATGTTTCTTTTTTTTCGTTCATGCAATGAAGGTCATTGGTAACCAAAACAGCTTTGTTACCAACAGTCTTCAAAATACCTTCTTCTATGTTCCACAAAAGAAAGTAAGTCATTCAGGTTTGAGTAAATTATGGCATAATTAAATTTTTTTGGGGTGAACTATCCCTTTAAATTTTTTTTTCAGTTTTTCCCCACATTTGCACTCGTGGTATTCGGGCATAAACGGCACTCGTGTGATAGGCCTGTTGCTCTCGCTGCTCGTGTGATAGAAATATGAGACAAAAACTTTTTTTTAAAAAGGAGCATTTTTGCCCCAATATCTTGAATTTTAGGGCATAACTGCATTTATGGAGTTGTTGCCCTGCATCATAGGCCTATTTGTCAACAGTCAACTGTATGAAATGTAAGATGATGTACAGATCTGGGGGCGGAGCCAGTGCATTAGCTGCGTTAAAATATTTTATTTGTGTTATTTTTCATAACTAATTAACACATTAAACTGACAGCCCTAATATATATATATATATATATATGTGTGTGTGTGTGTGTGTGTGTGACCCTGGAGCACAAAAGCAGTCATAAGTCGCTGGGGTATAAGTGTAGCAATAGCCAACAATACATTGTATGGGTCAAAATTATAAAAAAAAATTTATGCCAAAAATCATTAGGATATTAAGTAAAGATCATGTTCCATGAAGATATTTAGTAAATTTCCTTCCGTAAATATATCAAAACTTAATTTTTGATTAGTAATATGCATTCTTCATTTGAAGAATGCATATTACTATGAAGAACTTCAAATGAAGAACTTCATTTGGACAGTGTTCAATATTTAGATTTTTTTGCACCCTCAGATTCCAGATTTTCAAATAGTTGTATCTCGACCATATATTGTCCTATCATAACAAACCATACATCAATGAAAGCTTATATATACAGCTTTCAGATGATGTATAGATCTCAATTTCAAAAAAATTGACCCTTATGACTGGTTCTGTGGTCCTGGGTCACATATATATATATATATAGTACTGAGTGCAGGTCTTCATTCACGACTGCGCGTCTCTCTGTCTCTGTCTCAGATGAACACGTCTCTGTTAGGCAGCATCGGGATGTTGAACTCGGCTCCTCAGCTGCGCTGCATCAAAACCTATCAGGTTCCTCCGGTCCAGCCGGCGTCGCCCGGATCCCAGAACGCCCTCAAACTGGCCCGCCTCATCTGGACCTCCAACCGCAACGTCATCCTCATGGCCCACGACGGCAAGGAGCACCGCTTCATGGTCTGAGGGGTCAGGGGTCGCGTGACCTTTGACCTTCCCAGCTGAGCTGTCAACTGGTTTACACTCTTCCTTTCATTCCTCTGTTTATTTAAAGCATTTGAAGTTTTGTTCTCTTTTGACTATTTATGAAGATGATAAAGGACTGCAGGTCACTAAAACGTGTTTTTGTGCTTGACGGTCAAGCGAGGTTTTGCTCAGGCGAAGCAAATATGAGTTTTATTTTAGTTTTCTCTCCGGTTGATTCGCTGAAGCTGTTTTATCATTCCAGCTATATAAACACACATTTGACTCGTTTGGTCTAAATCAGAGAAAGATCCCTCGCTGACGTTATTTAGAATCGCAGAATCCTCGTTCGTACTGAATGACTGGAATCGTATCGTGATATCGTGTATCATAGGAATGGTTTTTGTTTGCGCTCGTGCTGTAGTCGTGAACTCTTCGGTTTGCTGTTGTCTGTGTTTTTGTGAGTCGTTGGTTCGTGTGAAGTCACTGGCACTGAAATACACGTTTAAAAGCAGTCGCGTTGGCTTTCCCACACGCCGCCGTCTGCTGTAATCCACTGATAGAGGTGTATTCTAGAGACACGGCTGTGACGTAAAACACATTGAAATCTGCATCTGCAACGTCACAGCAGCTGAATTTATTCAGGATTTCATCCCACAATTAACAACAAAAAAGAATTTTATATTTGCGTGAAGAGCTATTTTAGGATCATTAAGGTTTTTTTGCATTGTGCAGTGTTTTTCATAACAATTAAATCTATTTTGAGAATCAAATTCTGATTACTGTAATATAAAAAATAATTCTCATACTGTAATAAACATTTAAAATAAGTCAAATTAATTATAGCATTCAGCATGCAAATAAGCAAATTGTAATATAATTTAAGTGTTTAAATTTTTTTCTTATGAAAATAACCATAATCACAATACAAAAGCATAATGATTAACTACATTTGTGTGAATAGGCAATAATTCAATCGTAATGGTCTTAAATCTTAAAATAGGCAAAAATTTTGTTATGCAAATGATCATTTCTTATTTTCACTGCTGGCTTAATATATTCTGTATTTCATCATACAGTAATGCAATAATAAACAAAATAAATATAATGAATGATACAGAATTAACAACAGCATAAATGTTAATATAATTTATTAAAAATAATTTCTTGAAAATAACTGTAATCAAAATACAAAAGCATAATGATTAATTAAACATAATTAACTCTTAATGGTCCTAAAATAGGCTATATTTTCTTTACGCAGAATGTAAATTCTTCAGTTTGTCTTGTGATTTTGGGATGAATATAACGCATTTGTCTGGAGAATCATCGCAAAGCTGCGAGTTTAAGCATGTCGACACTCTTCACACATCTGAGAAAATAAAACACTTTCCCTCCATGATAGTTTACTGTGTCACGTTCACAGGATCTCAGAAAAAGACTGAAAAATGAGTGTTTAAAAGACGTCTAAAGTCGTAATAACATCTGCATGATGATCTGTGTGTGTGTGTGTGTGTGTGTGTGTGTGTGTGTGTGTGTGAGGTTGTTTTTCCCATGACGTGGTTTTGTGTGTGTGTGTGTGTGTGTGTGTGTGTGTGAGGTTGTTTTTCCCATGACGTGGTTTTTATGTGTGTGTTTAGACTAATGGAAAAGTCCTTGAACGTCCCGTGAACTGACGCAAAACTCTAATCATAGGATGATTGATTTTTTCCCCTGCATATATTAGTTATTTCCCCCTCTTTCTCGCTCTCTCTGTCTCTCTCTGTCTCTCTCTCTCTCTCTTTCTCTCTCTCTCTGTCTCTCTCTCTCTCTCTCTCTCTCTCTGTCTCTCTCTCTGTCTCTCTCTGTCTCTCTCTCTCTCTCTCTCTCTGGCGTGAATAGTCGTATAAATGGACGTAAATACAAATGCTTTATCTGTAGATTAGATGTGAAACGCTCAAGACTCGTGTGGGAAATAACGGTACAACATTCATTATATCAAGCTGTGCTTTAATGCTGTTGCTGGATAATAAATCTTGTTGTGTAATTGTGTTAATAAAGGTAAACGTGAGAACCACCCGTGGTGTTTGTTTCATTCACACGAGTTCGTATCAGAGATGCAGTACTAATTCACTCTTGCTCATGTCATACACAACTGTTCTAGACACAGAAAATTAATATTACAGAACTAACGTTTTTTTTGACAGTATGGTTTAAAAATTTTTTTTTTGTTCCAATTTTTTACAGATATCAACAGCTCAAAGTGAGACATTTTATTAAATTTTTTACATTTTATTTTTTGCTATTGTTATTTGTATTTTGTTGTTATTTATTTATTTCTCTTTTTGCAGATATCGACTGCTCAATTTTATTGCAGTTTTTAAAATATTTTAGTGCAATTTTATGTTTTTTGTTGTTTTCATTTTATTAGTTTAGCAATTTTTTGTAGATATCATATGCTCAAAATGTTATTTTGTCGTTTTCAGTCAATTCATTAATTAATTTATTTATTCCTACAGATGTCACTTGTTTAAAGTCAAACATTTCATCACAATTATTTTATTTGATCAATTTTTTGTTATTTTGATTGATTTATTTTGCTTTTTTGAAGGCTCAAAGTTAAACATTTTATCACAATATTTTGTTCTTGTTTTCTATTTTATTTATATATTTTGCAAATATCACAAGCATTTTATTGCAGTTTTTGTTGTTCTTTTTAATTAATTTAATTCATTTTTTTGCAGATACCAGCTCAGAGTTAGACAGTTTATAACAATTTTTTCATTGTTTTTGTCTGTTTAGCTATTCTTTTTTCAGATATGAAATATTGTTTTGTTGTTGTTGTTGTTTTTAATTTATTTATTAATTTATATTTTTTGCAGATATAAAATGTTGTTGTATTTTACTGTTGATTTTATTTATTTGCTGTTTTTTTGCATCTCAAAGCCAGTCTGGTTTACTGATTTCAAACACCCTAAAGTTTAGGGCTCATTTTATTAGTCGGCGGATATTTTAGACATCAGAAAAAACTGTCCTGTAGGACAGAAAATGTGTGAAGGAGTCCATCGGGACGCTGCGTTTTGATTTTCAGGCTTGTTTTGTCTCTGAATGTGAGCAGATCTTCAGTGGTTTTCGCTCTAATAGAGAGCATCGGTTTACTTCAGTCTGCTGTCCAGCCTAATGTTATTTCTGAGAGTGAATAAATAAGATTTTATTTTCCAGCCGTTTTGTGGAGATTTGATTCCTCTCAGGGTCAGGAGAAAGCGGTTCATAGATTCACTGAACGACAGCAAGAACAGATGCAGGTCTTCACGAACGCTCTCAGTGTGAAATATTATCAGCGCTGCCAGAGAAGCCCAGAGAGAAATCAACAGCATTCAGATTCATCTGATAATTAGCAGGACTGGGACTGACGATGATGATGATGAAGATGAAGATTATAGAGCCGATCAGATCAGAATGTACTGACATTCATCAGTAATTAATAATAATCAGTGAAATTTCCTGCTCATCTTGGAGTCCAAAATTTCACTAATGAGCATTAATTACTGTTCGTCTCTCACCGGAGACAATAATGTCAATATCTATTTCAATCAATATATATATATATATATTTTTTTTTTATTTATATTTAGGATTATTAATATATGTTAATTGTGTGCAAATATCAAATGTTGATATCAAAAGCATGCCGATGTTTTCATTTGAGTTATTGAGTCATTTATTTTGCTATTTTTGCATATAGTTAATGTTGATATTAAAATAATTTTTTGCTGTTTTTATTTTATTGTTGTTTTTAATTCAGTTATTTTGCTAATTTTACAGATATCAAATGTTAGCTTTTTTATTTTAATTGTTGTTGTTTTTTATTATCATTTATTCAATTATTTTATTTTTGCATATAATCAAATGTTGATGACAAAATCATTTTATTGTTTTTTTTATTTTATTGTTGTTTTTAATTTATTTCAGCTATTTTGCTAATTTTACAAATATCTAATGTTAATATTAAAATAATTTAGATTTTTTTAATATTGTTTTTAATTTATATATTCAATTATTTTGCTGTTTTTGCATATATCAAATGTTGATATATATTATATATATATATTTGGTGTATTTTAATCTCGTTCTTTTTAATTATTTGTATTCAATTATTTTGCTATATTTCACAGACATCAGTCAAGCCAAGCATTTTATTGCTTTTTTTTTTCAGATATCGACAGCTCAAAGTGAAGCATTTATCAGATTTTTTTTATTTAATTGTTGTTGTTATTTATTTATTTAGCTTTATTTTTTGCGGCTATCAACAGCTCAAAGCCGGTCTGGTTTGCTGGTTTAAAACACCCAGAGGTTCGGGCCTTATTTTATCATTCGGTCAGTATTTTAGACAGAAAAAGCAGAAAACTTTGTCCTACAGGCCACACAATCCTCCAGTCGTCATGAATTGCTGTTGGTCTCCCACCGGACAACATCATGTCAATATCTCAGCTGCTGCGTCCAATTAATCCACCACTCATTAATGAATCTGTGGTTTCATTCATATTTGTTTAATTCATGCAGTTTATATTGCATTTTAATTAGTTTTACATTCTCTGAAGAAATGAATTCTGATTTGCCCTTGCAAAACTCGCTGCCACGTTGCTAGGGTGTTGCAATGCGGTTGCTAAGGTGTTCTGAGTGTTTGAATGCAGGAATTACAGCATTAGTGACTGTACGGTGTAATCTGTGACCCAGAATGCTCTGCAGGAAGACGCTGAGAACAAATATGCTCACTGGGAGACGGACAAGAGCTCAGCTGACCTCTGACTCCTCTCACTGTACGCCAGCGCCGAGGGGAAGATCAATCACTGCCCACGGCAGCAAACACACACACACACACACCGTGTCAGTCATCTTGTGTGTGTGTGTGTGTGTTTAATAGCAGAAGGGCTCAACATGCACAATATTACACATACACATATTTTGCTAAATATGATTCTTCTAATTCAGGATGTGCTGAAACCGTAAAATGACCTGTAAATAATGAGAATTCTCATTTAAAACCCATTTTCCTTCTGTAATGTGAAGGAAACACATTGTTTGGTTAATTGTAGTTTTGAACAAAAGCGGTGTCTATGGTATTGAAGTATTTATCTGGTTTAGTGAACTAGGTAAGTGTGTGTGTTCATTACTGTAATGTGTCACTGCTGTCAGTCTGTACAAACGGAGTCATTAACCTTTTCTCCACCTGTTGATCTAGTTCAAATTAACTGTGTGTGTGTGTGTGTGTCGAGAGAGCATCAGTCCAGCTGATTAACACACCGCCAATCAATTCTCCTGCAGGATGGGGGTCGGGTTCAGCCGTCCAATCAGAGCGCGGCTGCCGCACAACATCATATCTCAAGGTGACGGTGACCTCTGACCTTTGGCGATGCTGTGGTGCCTGTCGTTTGTTTCTCACTTCCTCCCCCCCAAAGCATCTTACAGTCGGCAAACACGGCCGATCGATCGCGCCGCTCTCCTTCACTCCATCTCTCCCTCGTTTCTGACCCTTTTTATCTTCTTCAGGTGCCTTCGGTTCATTTTTCACGGGACGATGCTGCGGTCGTCATGGCGACAGCACTGATGCTCAGGATCTGCGATGACGGATGCTCTGCTGCTTAGGTTTGCGCTGAACATTTAGATGTGCGTGTGAGTGTGTGTGTGTGTGTGAGTGTGTGTGCGTGTGAGTGTGTGTGTGTGTTAATAAATGATAAAGAAAATAACATGTTTAATGTTAATTAAATTGTATACATGAATAATAAATAGTATACATGAATTATTTATATATATTATATACACACACATAAGTACAGCTTTAGGGAGTGTTTTTAATAGGATTAGATTTGTTTCTTCAATTAATACATATAAAAAAATTAATAAATAATAATATATTAATTAATAAAACATAATAACAATACAATATTTCTAAATCAAAAATGTATAATATATTAATTTATATATATATATAATATATTAATAAAAATGAAATAATAAATTATTTTTAAATCTTCTTAAATAAAGAAACATTTTTAAATAAAAACTATTAACAAAAAAGAATATATTCTTTAAATATTTTACAATAATAACAATAAAATTATATTAATAAAAGATTTTATTCAGTTACAATTTAACCAAAATCAATTAGTCTGCAGTCAGGAGTTATTAGATTAGTTTATGAAATATCTTAGTGGGTACCGTAAATGTATTTATCCATACGATTAGTCAGTGAGTCCAGTCTTCCAGTCTTGTCATTTAAATCCAATGTCTTAATTGATTGAATTCTGATGTTTAGTGTCTCATGCAGCAGCTGGAGTTTGGTTATACTTCAGTTAAAGCGCGTGTCGTGTGTCCAGCAGATGTTTGTGAGGTTTAGTTTGGTCTTTTCTCTTTGATGCTGTGGTCAGTGCAGCGGGGGCTCAGGGCACACATGGAGAACAGGCTTTATGACTGGCAGATGTCGCGCGCAGCTTTCGAGCAGTCTGTAATCCTATTTGCCCACTGAGAGGACCTTTAACGACCTGAGTGCGTCTGTGAAATAGTCAAAGTCACTGAGGCGACAGCTTGGCGTTTTAAAACCTGCCATTACTGAGACTTTGGCGAAAGGTTAACGAGAACTGGATCTCTCAAACTGTCTGCCCTGAAGAGGCTTTATATTTATACATCAGCAGCATCCTTAACAAAACTGATCAAATAATGAATATTTAAATAGCTAGATTTTGTGTTCTATATTCAGTTCAGATAATAAGTTTACATACACCTTGCAGAAAATTTTGAAATGGTTCATTTTAAATGGTGTTTTTATTTTTATTTTTTAAGACAGTATTAAGAATCAAGCATATGTAAACTTTTTAACTTTATGTAAATTATGTAAATTATATTATTTTGTCTGGTGGACTATAACTATAAATATAGCTATGAACTATAAAACGATAGATAGATAGATTTTGTTATATTTTCATGTTATTAAAATATTTAAAAATATATATTATAATGTTTTATATTTTAATTATTTAATTTGAATATAGAAAAAAATCTGCTAATTATTTTGTGACTTTTGAGACTTTAAAAGAAAAGCCTGTATTTTTATGGAATCATTTTTAAGATACTGCTATTTTTTATAAATATATAATGCATATATTGTACGGATTATAAAATATTTTATTAAAATAGAAAAAAAATCTGTTAATAATTTAGTTAATTTAATAATTGTTTTTATTTTTTCCCCACTCTGACTCCAATTTTTATTACTGGTATAGTAAAAACTAGCTTTGCATTGCCTAAGCATTAATGTGCATTACATATTAATCTCTCTTCACTGCATCTTATCATGACACAACATAAAATGTGTACTTGCATTATGAGGGATCATTTGATTTTTGTTATGGGGAGGTCAGAGGTCATGACCCCAGGGATCAGGGTCCGTTTTCAGTAAACAAGTGAGCTTTTATAAAGATTAGAACACAAACTGAGCAGCAGTAGATTTCACTGTGTGTGTGTGAGAGTGTGTGTGTGTGTGTGTGTGTGTAAATGAACCAGATTATACCTTATGCATTATGTTTTGATAATTTTACATGTGTTGTGACACACAGTGCGTTTCTTTGTTTTAATCTGTTAACCACAGGAACTCAGTGAAGTGACCTCTTCTCCACTTCCTCTGTCCACTCAGAGGTCAAAGGTCAGAGTTGGGAGGTCAGCTGATCTCAGATGGGGGCGGAGTGAATTAAATCGCTGCCCCTCCCCCTCTGTACCTCTAACCTCTAAATGAACTGCACTCGTAATCCCATCATGCCGTGTGAAGAGCGCAGGGTCACTATTTAGTGATCATTGCTGGACAATGCTTGCTGGAGGTTTTCTAGTTAGCACTGTGTGAGAGTGAGTGAGTG